>NW_024581957.1:0-61702 GCF_017639235.1 Corvus kubaryi
TTTTTTTAACCTTAAAAGTAAAAACAAAACCAAAAAAAAAAAAAAAAAGGAAAGTCCCTGAAGTAACTCCGGCAATAGTTGGGTGAGCCCCTTGCCAGCTAGGATGTGCCTGCACATATGGACACACAATAACTTTGTCCACTGCTGTCATAAAACTAAAGGCACTTATATGAGGGTGAGAGGTCAGGGGGGACCTTGATTTAATAACAGGGCAAACATTATTTTTCTGTTATTAATTACGCATTATCCCTAGTACATTTGCTGCACTCACTTTAGATAAGGTTACATCTATATTTTTGTTAGGAAAACTTCTCGGGTCACGTAGGGAAAGGTGGCTGGAAGGCAAGGAAAAGAAATCTGCTTTAGAGAGCTGGGGGAAATGCTGTTTTTCTCTGTGACCTCCCCCTTCTCAATCTGCTCTTCTGGGGTCTGATCCTTGCACATTCCTGGAATAGCTCACTTGGTGAATGCTAAAGAGGAATTGAGGTGCAGAAGAAACTTGGGGCAGCACCAGCTTGGAGTTCCCAGAAAGTCCAGAGAGATGGATATATCCATACATCTGTGCTCTTTGTCCCGAGCTTGTAGCTACTGGATCAGTCAAATTCAAAGTGAAAAGTTATGCTCAGCAAGAGGGAGACTTAAAAGTTCAAACCCAGGTCTGATTCAGTGCATTCCTTCTCTCGTTTCCTCGCTTTCAGCTGCTTTGGAGGAGTCTACTGAGAGGAATTATCCCATTCCTGCTGAGGGGGACTCCCAGCCTACGGAGATGATGGACAGTGGGGATCATTCCAGGGGGAAATGCAGGGCTCAGCTCCAGGAATTGTCCCAAAGTGAGAAGCGCAGGTGCCGCTGCGCTCCCTTGGCAGCACAGATCAGGAGATAACGGCGCTGCTCTCAGGGATGGATCCATCTCCCCTTTCCCAGCCCAGGCTTTGCCTAAGGAAGGGGCCAGGCAGCTGAGCTGAAAGGAGGAAAAAGAAGTGAGGGAAAATAAACAACCCTCAAGGAATCCACTCCACACAGATGGATGGTTTGTATTACAGGGAGGTGAAGAACTTCTTCACGTGGTGTCAGCACTTGGGAGATTTCTTCTCTATTAAGTGAATTTTTGGGGGAGAAAAAAAAAGAAATAGAAAGTTTGGATTTTTTAGCACAGCAAGGCTCAGGATTGGGATTTACCCATCTGAGACCTCCATTCCTGGGAGCACAAAGGGCTGAGGGAGATGCTTGCCTGTTACGTGGGAGAGCAGACCATTCTCCAGACACTTGATTCCATAGGAAAGGGCGGCTGCTGCTCTGTGATCATCACAGCCTCCTTGAGGTTGGCAGGTCAGGCAGTGCCAGTGCTGGATTGGGGATATGATCCTGTGTGGAGCCCCTCCTGCAGGTGAGGGACAGTTTGGTGTCCCCGGGGTGTCTGTAGCGCTGTGCCCCAGCCCTGCCTCTGGCAGTGCCCATGGAAAATGGGAATCAGCAGCCGCTCTATCCAAGCTGATCTCAAATTAAGCTGTTTCTTCTCTCAACCCCCTCAGGACATGAGGGGATGCAACTCTGGGTCTGTCTAGTGAGAAAGCAAACAGGGCAGTCAGAGTTTGCTAGTCTGGGTGATCCATAGAAACGGCTGCGGGCTGGGTGTTTTGAGCAGTAGCTCCTTTTTTCATGACCTTTTCCATATTCCAGCAGTGCTCACATCAGTAGGAGCCACTGGCTGAGGCCAGGGAGGGATCTCTGCTGGGTTTTCCCCTTGGGATGTCCGACAGGTCTGGTACAAATTCAGTGATGGAGACTCAGCTGCTTCTGCTCAGGCTGAGCTCATTGCCTGCCCAAACCTCAGCATTCATCCATCTTTGTGTAGTCATCTATTTATTCCCTTGTTTTCAAATGGCTTCAGGTATCTATGGAGTGTTTGCCCCCCTGGCTCATCCCTGGAAAAAACAAGTGGAATTGTCTTTTTTTTGGATGTGAAAGCCAGAGAGAGCAAAACTCTGGTTCTGCTTTAGTGGCTGAAAAGTGAAATACCCAAGGGCCTGATGAGTGTTGGGGCACCAGTCTGTATTACCTGACCAATCAGTTTGGTATCCTGGCAGAAGTCAGTGCAGTGCCTTGCTTAATTAATTGACTTGATTAATTTATGTGAACACAATGACAGCTCCCTACTCCAGAATCCTGGTCCCAGAGCTGAGCATCCCCTGGATGTCCCTTTGGAGTGTTTGCTGCTGTCTCCCACCATCACTTTCCAGTAGTGACCTTGCTGTTATTTCTTTGGGGGTTGTTTTATTCCCCAGGGCCCTGTTTCTAGTGGTAAAATCAGAGCCAAAAATCATCTGTACAGCTCAGGGTGATGTCCTAGGGCCAGTGGTGTGTCTGTTGCATGCTCCAAAGGGTGATATGGCCCCCAGTGCTCTGCCTCGTCAGGATCTCCTGTTGCATGTGTTTTGTTCCAGGATATGTTCATTTATATGGAAAATTATATGTCCATTTTCATTGCTGGCATGCTCGTAGCAAGGCAGTTTGTGCAGATAAAGCTTTCAAGTCAACTTGTTTCTAAACTTTCCTGAAAGTCTGGCTGTGGAATTTCTCTCCTTGAAAACACTCGTGCCTTAAATTAGGGGATTGATTTAAGCACAGCTCTTAAATCAACTTAATGTCCCCGTTACAAGGAGCATTCATGCAACAGTCACCTCAGTCCCTGCAGTCAGAGCCTCCGAGCTCTTCTCCATGAGTAAATAGGAAAAAAAACCCAAAGAAGGCAACCCCTGAGCTGAATCAGAGCCCTCTCGCTCCCACGCAAAGTGGAACGATTAAAAAAAAGGATGCTTTTGTTTTAAGTGTAGAACCAGTCATAATAGGCACAACAGGGAAGTGCTTAATAGGGTTTCAGCTTGCAAAACAGTAATTAGAGATGATATTCCTCTGATTGCTCAAGGCTGAGTTTGTGATAGGTCATCCCTCAATCGGGGCTGAATATATGTGATGTGGAGGCCCATGCCTGCAACATTACAAGGCAGGCATGCTTTTCTTTAATCATTATTATTTCAGTTACAACCCGGATGAGTGATCCCAGCTGGTAGATAAGAATCAAACACACACAAATAGGGCTCATCTTTCTTACCATATGGAAACCTGAATTGCAGAAGTCGTCTCCATCTCAAACCCTGCTCAGCCCCCGTCCACCCAGGCGCTGTTTCTGTCCTGTTTTAGCTGTAGTTAATTGACGAGCAACTCTCTAACCCAAGCACAGCCTCTCCCTGGGTGTAGGGGCAGGGATAACCTCATTTATAAGGGCTTGGAGTCCTGCCTGGCTCTCCTTTCTTCTGAGTTTGAGGTACCATCAGAACACACTTTCCATCTGCTCCTTCTTCCTCTTGGTAACAGCTTCATGTCCCAGCTACCAGGTATCCAAATGGTTTTTCTTAAAGTCCAAGTGGAAAAATGGGTCCTGCTTTTATGAGGTACCGCCTTTACGAGTTTTAGGGGGATTTGCCTTCATTTAAGGGGTACCTGCACAGCCAGAGCAGCGACAGGACAAGCCTAAGGAATGCACTCATCTTCCACATGTGAACATACTTTGCCCTCTCTATTAAAAAGTGGAGGGGGTAGAAAAATCCCTGATGAAGGGGAAGGGGCAACAATGTCTAATCACTGCAGAGCCATCTTGAGCTAATTGAGTTTGTCTAAAATTCATCCAGCCTTTAAGGTTTAATAGAAGATGATGGTCTTAATGCATCACATGCCTTGGAGTAAATGGATACTCTGCTTTAAAGGCCCTGTTGATGTTATGTGAAGGGGAACAACAGTTGTTATGATTCTGAAACTCAGATTGAACCCAATTAATCAATGCTGAGATGATTTGAATCATGTGGCATGCATGGTCACCTCTCTGATATTCTATCCTTATCCCTCCCTAGACTGAGACATGATTGATGTCAACTGTACACCGAATTTTCAGGGGGAAGGCTGAGCCAAGTCATTTGGACAGAGAAACAAATTAGATGAAAAGTGTGATCCGGGAGAAGGGAGATCGGTTTCAGAGCAGAAGCTTAAATTTCTTTTTATACCTTGGGTGCTCTGTCTGGGTGCACAAGCCCTGGGGATCGCTCTTGTGTGTGTGTGGTTTGTGTGTGCGTGTTTTGTGGGCTTTTTGTGTGGGGTGTGTGCACGAGCACCAGCTCAGGCACAGGACACTCGGCAGGAGATGGCCACACATGCCTCGGTCCAGCCCCAGAGTGCAGAACTCATCCCAAGGCACGTCTGCATCTTCAGGCAGCCCTTAATGTAAAAATAATCTGCAGCCATCCTCCGTTCTTAGGTTACAGCTGGCCGTGGTTACCTTGGGACTTTCCTTGCAGAACAGGGAGCGGGAGGAGGGGGGCAGAGCTGGGGGAGCACCCCGGGCCCTGCACGGTGCTTCACACCCCTGGCCACCTTTGGCTCGCAGCTTTTACGCCCTCCGAGCCTGCCAAGCCTTGGCCGGGGTTCACAGGGAGGGGGAGATTTGGGATCTCGCCTTTTATTTCGTTGGGCTTCTCCTGCTGGATTACAGAACGCAGTGGGAGGACTGGGTGGAGTGATACGGCTGTTTCTAGGGGCTGGGGGCTGGCTTTTGTTTCTTTTTTTGTTGTTGTTTTTCTTTCTTTTCTCCTTTTCTTTTCTCTTCTCTTCTCTTCTCTTTTCTTCTCTTTTCTTCTCTTTTTTTCTTATCTCTTTTTTCTTTTTTCCCCTCCTGTCTTTTTTCCTTTTCCTTTTTCTTCCCTTTTTCTCTTGCTTTTTTGATTCCTTTTTTCTTTTATTTGGTATCCTTTTTTTATCCTTTCTTTTTTTCTTGTTTCCTTTTTTTTGTTTTTTCTCCTTTTTTCTCTTTTTTTTCTCTTTTTTTTTCTTTTTTTTTTTTTTTTTTTTTTGGGCTTTTCCTTTCTTTTCCACAAAGGGATTTTCGCTGCTGCTCTCCACTCCCTCCGCAAACCTTGTGCCTCCAGTTTGCGGGTGGGAAGACTGTCCTTGCCACACGTTTTGCCCCAAAGGAGGTGCCCGGGGGAGCGAGGCTTCCCGGCAGCCGCATCCGCTCTATTCCTCCTCACTGCTCACTCCACGCGCCGCAGTCCCGCTCCCCTGACAGCTCCACAAAAACTTGGGATTTGGAGAAAACTTGCCCAAACAAACCCGTGGGATGTGAGCAGGGAAGCTGCGGTGCAGATCCCCGTCCGCAGCCGCGGTGCCCTCCGGAGGGATGCTGCGGGCGGGCGGCTCCCGTCCCTTGGCCGAGCCCCGTGACAGCGGCGGGGTGTCACATTTATTTCCTACGAGGAGCTCAAATCGCTGTGCCTTCACCCCGTGTGGCCCTCGGGACGGGGCGGGCTGGCTCGGACGCGGTGTCAGCTCCCCGCGGGACCGGGACCGGGACCGGCGGAAGGTGGAGACGCAGAACCCCGAGGTCCCCAGCGTGTTCCTATTAAAGAAATTTGAAAGCTTTTGTGTACACAAATTTTCGGTGTCTGCCTCCAGCTCCTGGTGCTGGGAATGCTGGAGTTTGCTGATGCTAGGAACTAAGGAATTTTTTTTTTTTTTTAATAGGCGCTTTCCTTAATTATGATATTCAGCGATTCAGCCTAATTCTGAATAAAGCGAGCGTTGTAACAGTTCAATACAGCCCCGGCTCGTCTCTTTAATAGCTCTAAAAGCGTCTGCGGGGGAAAGATACCTTAAGGAAGTTAAATGATGTCAAGATTATTTTTCATTACTGCAGTTTTGTACAGTTAGAAAAGCAACAAACACTGTTAATCTGGTTCAGTGAGGGGGCAAAGCCTTTAACTACGCTTTTTTTTTTACTCATTAAGTTCATCTGTGCAAAAATTCTTGTAATATAATTGCGTGTTTATACTACCTTTGCTCGTTTTCCTCCTTTTTTTTTTTTTTACCCCCAATCGAAAAAAAAATCACTGCTGCTGAAAATCGCTGATTATCCTGACACATTTTTCCCCCCCAGTGGAAACGCTGATGATTTGAAGCACAAGGAATAGGAAATTCTGACGGGAGATCTATTGTTTTTCAGAAAGATCTGAACAATAAATGTCGTGGAAGGCTCCGCGCTTGTATATGTGTTAATTAGAGGCTGCATAAATAGGTGCACAGAGGAATAGAAGCGGCTTCCGTAAGTTTCCAGAGCTGGGCTATAGTTTATGTTGCAAACAAAAGAAAACTCGGGTTTGGGCTGGGGTTTTTTTAATGACAGTGCATAAAACCCTCTCACTTTCCTCAGAACCGTCCATCCAGCCCTTCCTGCCTCTCGCCTCGGGGGGAAAAAAAAATAAATAAAGGAAAAGTGGGGATGGAAGCGTTGCCTTAAGAGTTTGGGTAGTTTAAATTCATCCCCGCTTCCTTTCCAGCCGAAATTCTCGGGAATTCGCACACCGGCGGGGAGAAGGGATGGGGGCAAAGCCCATGCTTTTCCGTAACACCTGGCCCGGAGGATTGGGGTGAAAATGCTGGATTTTGGGCTGCCAGGGTGGCACTTGTGTCTCTTCGCGGCGTTTCCGCGGAGTTTGAGCGGCTGCGGTGGGGGCTGAGCTGGGCGCGGGGATTGTCCCCCGTGTCCCCAGCGCTGTCCCCCTGCCCCGAGCTTTCACCCCCCGACGCCAGCGTGCCCCTTTCCAACCAAAAACAAAAAGGTAATTTTCTCTTACAACTCAAACCACTTGCTTCAAAAATAAACCCCAAACAACCCCCAGGTCTTGGGGTGAGGATGCTGCAGCACCCGCATCCCCCCCTCTCGGAAGCCTCCCTGGCTTCCTATTGATTTTAGTCCTTGCCCAGAGCCTCCTAGAAAATGGCATTTGCCGGGATGTTTTTCCCAGCGCAGCCTGCGTATCGTCACTCAGCGGCAGAGCTCGCTCCATCCTCCCTCCTTTTGTGTCCTTCCAGCCCTCCGCTTAATTGTATTCCCAATTGCATTTGCTTTGATGGATTTACTTCCTTTTATAATTTCCCAGTTATGGACCCTGGTTTTGCCTTCCCGACACTTAATGTGGAAAAAAATGTCCCTTATGTGCTCAAGTTGAGGAGAAACCGCTTGCTTTGAAGGTGTGTGCCGGGATGTATGAGGGGGTTCTCCCATTTTTTATCAGGCCTTGATATTCCCCCCTTTTTTCCGCGTTTTTGTCGTGTCTCCTCATTCCCTTGCTGATGTTCTTGCAGCGTTAAACCCCCCCGAGCTCCCCGAAAAGGCAGGGAGAGCAAGGCGGGGAGAGCCTGAAGGAGAGGAGAGAGGGGGTGTGGGAGAGATGGAGGACAGCGCGGGGGTCAGTGCAGGCGGGACAGTGGCAAAATCGGGGTGACCGCACACTCGAGGGGTGCTGGCTGCAGCTCTGTAGGGTTTAATGGATCAAACATACCGCGGTGCAGCGCGATGCAGATGGGGGGCGGTGCTCGCCCTGGGCGCTGATAACGCTGAGGGACATGCAAAGGTTCAGGAGCAAACCGAGGGACGGGCAAGGGCCAGGGGTGCTCCCCCGCCGGCCTGGGGCAGCTCCCTGTGGAGCCGCTCCCGGGAGCGGCGGTTCCCGGCGCTTTGGGAGCATCTCCCGGGCCTGTCCCGGAGCATCCCGCGGCCGCTGTCCCCGCGCTGCCCGTGGCACAGTCCCGGCGCTGCCCGCCCGCGGGTTCGGGGGGTCCGGGAGGGCAGGACACGCAGCCCCGGCTTTGGGGAAGTGGGAACCGCGTTCCAAGGGGCACCACATCCCTGTTTATCACGGAGGGACGGAGCGGAGCGGGAGGAAATCCCGGGAGAAGGCGCCGGGGGAGGTGGGAGTGGGGGGCGCGGGAGGCAGAGCCCCCCGTGGGAGACGCGAGCCCCGGGCGGGAGGAGCGCTCCTGTCCCCCCTCGGAGGGGACGATTTCGTTTATGGAAGTAAAGGCGGGGATGCTCCCTAATCCGGACACAGCGGTTCTCCTGCTGATCCCCCACAGCGGAGAGGTGCCGGGCTGGATCCCCGCAGCCCCTTCGCGGTGGTTTTGGGGAGGGATGATGTGTTTGTGCCTCCGCAGAGCTGCCGCTTTTTCTCTGCTTTTGGGAAATGCTGTTTTCCCCCCTCCCGAGCCCGGCGCCGTCCCGGTTTAAAACATTTGCAACGTTTCAAGTCCGAGACCTTTTCTCTTTGGCAACAGTCGTGGGTTAAGCGGAGATCAGCGGGACCAGGTGCCCGGCTGGCGGTGCCCGGGGTCCATCGCCATCGCCCTCCCCACGAGCTCCCCGCTCCCACAGCTCCGGCAGCGGCCCCCGGCCCCTCCGAGGATGCTCGGGTCGAAGGGATGCGGGCCACGGGGAGGTGGATGCGGGTTGGGCTGGGACTCAAACCCGGTAGAAAACAACAACAAAAAAAGTGGAGATGGGGGTAAGGAAGGAGATGCGGCAGCAGCTCGGGCAGGGGGACGCCTCTGCAGGCACAGAGCAGGTATGCTGAGCAGGTACGCCGGGGGGTCCAGACCCGGGCACAGCTTTCCACAGGGGGCTGAGCCCTTTTCTGTGCGTGTGTCCCGTTGCACGAGCTCGTTTCCAGGTGGAGGTGGATGCCCCATGCGTCAGACCTGGAAAAAATACTTTCATACCCTCTGAGCACCCTCTTCCCACTCCCTCCCTCCTGGGTGAGCAGATCCAGCAGTGGCCAACGCACCCTCGGTGAGCTCAGATGGGAGAAGAGGGGTTGGGCAAAGAGGGGGCAAAAGGTTGTTGAGGCAGCAAATAAATCCCAACACCCTGTTCCCCACACGTCCTTTCTCCTGCCCCATGTATCAACAACAACAATAACAGCCGGGCTGACACTCCAGCCGTTGGGGGAACAATCCTTTTAATCAGGGAATAATCCACGGGACACTTTAAAGAAAAGCTGGAGCATTAACCCTGTGCCCCAGTATAATTCTTCCAAGAAGCATCTGGTACTTATATCACAACATGGGATTAGCTTTCTCCTTGCAAATACTGCAGCATCAAAGGGGTTTTCCCATGCCCTGCAAGGACCTCGGGGAGGGGCCCCTGCTCCTCCTCCGTGTCCTTGGCAGGAGGGACACGCGTGGGATCCTGGGGCGTTTCTGAGAGAACAAGCTTTGATGAGTTCTGCCAGGGCAGAAGGGATGTTCAGGACCTGGCTGGGTGGGGGATATTTTAGGGCTTATCCAACCCCCTTCCGTGCTACTTTTGGGCCTCGTGGCCCCAAACATCCCACCTCCCCTGCAGCCTTCAGGGGAGGAGACCAGAGCAAGAGCTGCTCTTAGGTCATAGGACAAGAGGATATGGCCCTAAGTTGTGCCAGGAGAGGTTTAGATTGGATAATAGGAAAAATGTCTTCTCTGAAAGGGTGGTCAAGCATTGGAACTGCTGCCCAGGGAAGGGGTGGAATCACTGCCCTGGAAGTGTTGAGAAAATGTGTGGATGTGGCACTTGGGGACAGGGTTTAGTGGTGAACCTGGCAGTGCTGAGTTAGTGGTTGGACTCGATGATCTTAGAGGGCTTTTCCAACCTTAACAAATCCTATGATTCTGTGATTCCCCTGTCCCTGCTCCCTTACTCATCCTGCTCCAGCTCCAGTTTAGGCCTCACTGGTGTTCCTGGGCTGGGTCATAAAAAGATTTACAAGACACTGTTAAACCAGCAATAAAAACAATTAACTTTAATGGCACCTTGGTTGGGTTTTTCTCTTCTCCTTTCCCCTCCAGAGCGTGCAGCAGGCCAGGAGCAGTGCAGGGCATGGTGGGGAGAGACCCCGGGGAGGGAGGGGCAGCCAGCACCCTGCCCTAGGGGGCTGGGAAGTGGGCTCAACTTGGACAACCCAGGGGTTTGGGGGGGTTTGGGGCTTGACCCTCTCTCCACAGCCCCAGAGGAGCTGCTGAATGCTCCCTGTAGCAGTGGTGGGACCTTCCACCACTCCCTGGGGATCCCCACAGGGCATTCCCGGCCCTTCCCTGAGCAGGGATGGAGGAGCAGAAACTGCTCCCATGCCTGGGGCTCTGCCCTGCCCAGCCCTGGCCAAGCCCCATCAAAAACCCCACGGTCTTGGGCTCACTCAAGGTATTTTTCTTCCTTTAAAGTATGGGAATTAATTTCTAAGAAACTGGAAATGCCAACTGTAGCTATAAATCAGAAATTGCCAGAGGATGAACATTATCCAAAGTGAAGCAATTTAGTAAAATCATCTCTTTCCTTCCATCTTCCTCCCCCCTGCTCCCCGATGAAAATTAAATTATTAGCTCAGCAGTATAAATGATAGTGCAGCACTGGTTGGAGATGCTGTTTGGGGTGAGTTCATTAGATAAATGGCATGGAGAAAGATTTGCAAAAATACAAATAAAAATTGATGTTTACTTCTGCTGATCACCAAGGGGGTTATCTGTTAATAATGTGATAGCAATCATATTTCTTGTAAGGACAGAAGAGGGTACCTTCTTCTCTTGGAGTACTTCTGTATTGGTATTTGAACATCTGGACAGATTGTACAAAACATTTGCCTAAAATAGTCTTGCTTCATTGATCTTAGAAGTTATTAAAAATAAGAGAGCTGGCAACAGAAAGGAATCATAAAGTACATTTGGATTTCATGTGAAATTTCCACCCTGAGATAAAACCGTGGTGTTTTACAGATGAGAGATCCCAACCAAGTTAGGCTACATTAAAAAAATCATCAACCCAAAGATTCCAAATGTTCCTAAATTTATTATTTTTTTCCCAAAAGCTTTGCTGATGGAGAGAGAACCTGTTTGTAAAAGGAAACCCCCCCTGAGCAGAAGCCTGGCTCTGCTGTAGCTGATGTTCCCAAGCCAGAGCCCTGGATTTTTGTCTGAGACTCCCAGGAACTGGTGCTGGGGGGTTTCAGCCCTGAGTTTCACCTGTGAGAGATGGGCCTGGAGAGGGGATGGGTTAACCCAGACTGAAATTTTCCTGAGCAGGGACACCCCTATCCCCCTGGGATGAGCGGGGACCTTTGTCATCCCTCCATCCTGCTGCTTTTTGAAGCCCAGCCGGCTGATTTCTCACGCTCTCCAACGCAGAGGCACCTTATTAGCACACAGCTGCCACCATGCAATTTGCTTTAGGTTTGAGCCTCGGGCTTTGCCTCTGTGCAAAATGTCCAGAGAGAGAGAGAGAGAGAAGTGTAATTACCTGGCTGCAGCTCTGCTGACACAGGGCAGGGCCACGCCGACAAGCCACAGCCTGTCAGTGCTCCTCGCTAACTGTCCGTGGGCTGCTCCTGCCCTATCCCAACTGGGAAGGCACCCAGAGCAGCGCCTCCTCCTTCCCTTTTCACCCCACGTAATTTTTTCTGCCCTTTTCCTTCTCAAAAAATATTTGCTGTGCTTCAAAAAATGCTTTGAAAGCCTCGCGGCTTACGGCACTCTGAAAGAGGGAGATTAAAAATAGCTGGGGCTGAGTTTTTCTGCAGAGCCACAAACCCTCTGTCTTTGGTGGTTCCAGCATTGTAGAAACTCTCCTCTGGAATGGGTGTATTTATTAATTGCTGGCTTATTTATTGATTTCCCCTCTGTGCTTGGTGTGCAGAGCAGAGAGTGGCTGCTGCCGCCCGCCTGCTCGCACCTGGGCAGTACCAGCACGGACAGGTAGTCGGACGTCATTAAATGGCACCACGAGTTCCCACTTAGCAGTGTGCTCCCCGGCGGAGTCCCTGCTCCGAGCACGCCCTCGGCCCAGCCGTTCCTCCCTCTGCCAGCCCTGGAACAGTTTTATTTTCCCCCCTGGGTGTGGATCCCTGAGTTAGTGGTTGAACCCTGGTGACAGGTGGTTTGTTTTCCCGTCACCTTTGCAAACCTCGTAGGAACCAGCCTTAGACTGTGAGGCTGGAAAACGCTGTCCCAGCCCGTTCCCAACACAAAGAGCTTGTCGCAGCTCTCTGGAGGGAACAGGCAGGCGGTTAATGTGCTTCAGCTAACGAGCAGTAACTCGTTAAGTTTCAGTGACTTAGTCCTTTATGTGCCTGTCTATAAGGGAGAGACCACACAGAAGCAGAAAGAGCAGCCAGCTCTGGCCCCGCTCGCCAGAGTCAAGGGGGAGGTGATAATTATTTGTTTGGACTCTCCTGTTTTAGGGGAGTTGCCGATTGTTTATTTTTAAGCCGATCAGGAGCTGAACCATGTTTGCCTCGTGGCTCTTAGGCCGGGCTAGTGAGGGAGCAGAGGCATCACTGGCACTGGGCAGCCTTTGAGTGGGGTGTAGGGGCAAGGAGCACAGAGGGTGCTCGGGATGAGGGGGTGGGACTGCTCTGGGAGTCATTTGGGAATCTCAGCTAATGATAATTGTGGTTTAGAGGTGTCACACGTGGGCTGCCAGCGAGTTAGGAAAGAGAAGTACCCCTGGCAGCTCCCTCTAAGGTGGGAGGGGGATTTGGGGATGGTTTTATGGCATTTAAGCGCCCTCCTCCCCCAGCTTCATGACAAATAGCCAAAGGGAGAAAAAAGGGATTCTGTTTCCTCGCCCTGCTCCCGCTGGAGCTGTGAGTGAAAGGGAGACAAAGCCCAGGCTTATCTCCTAAGTGTTTCCCACTGCCTTGCCTAAAGCTCTTGGCCTCCTCTGATTCCAGTTGTAGGCCCCTAATTCTCCTCCGGTGTTGTAGATGGGGCTGCAGACAAGGCCGGGCACTTTGCAGGACCCACACTCCAGGAGACCCCACAGCTTGACCCAAGTCCCCAGCTCCTGCTCTGATTTTGGGAGGCAGATCAGGAGAGGGCAGAACACCGGAGCTGTGGATTCATGGGTCAGCCATACTCAGGCTCCTCACCAGCAGGACACTAAAGGTTCACTGTCACCAAGGTTCCTACTGGTAACTTGAGCCCGAACTTTCTTATCACATCCCCCGGGAAGGCAATAGCAGCGTCACACGGAGCTCCTTGGGGCAGGAGAACAACAACATGGAATTGCTACTTTAAAAAGCCGGGTGCAGATAAGCTGTCCTGCTTTTCCTTTGCTGGTTATACAAGCACTACTTAGGGAAAAAAAATAAAAACAACACTGGAGACAGACTTGAAACAACTGCTCTGTGCTGGAAGAGCGTGCGTGTGAGATATGGAGTAGATTAGGGCTTGACATGGCACGTAAAAACACTCTTTCCTTTTAACACCTTTATTGCAAGTTTTAAAGGGCAATCAAAATACGTTCTTAGCTGTTTGCCTCCATGCTATAAAAGGACACTCATACCTGTGAAATCTTATGACCTACAAATAGTGAAAATGGGGTATTTTTTGCGTCAGTGACCTCTTGAGTGAGGCTACGTAAATAAAATGTCAGTGAGGGGTTGGGGATGCGTTGTGTAACAGGAGGATGGCAGGGACAGTGCTGGTTTCCACCAAAGACAGTGAAAAAATCCTCATGAGCATTTGCTTAAAGAAAATTAATTCAGTCCCGAGGGAGCATGGTTTTTCTGAAGTCAGTGGAATGATGCCAGTGTGTGTTGGGCTTTGGAGAAATGCTCAGTCCTGCTTGGAGGAGGGCACCTGTGTGTGCTCCTGGATCCTTCCCTGCCTCTCACATCTTCATCCCAAGGTTTTCTTTACTGCTTTTTCTCCAGGAGGCCTGGATAGGTGGATTCATGTCTGATGGGCTCAGAAAGGAGTAAAAGAATGGATGGATATTTCAAAAAAAATGTCCCAAAGCCAAAGCTCC
Organism: Corvus kubaryi; assembly: GCF_017639235.1. NCBI lineage: Eukaryota > Metazoa > Chordata > Aves > Passeriformes > Corvidae > Corvus > Corvus kubaryi. The sequence continues at coordinate 13,658 of NW_024581957.1, forward strand.
AGGCAGGAGAGAAGGGCAGTGAGATTTCCCTCCCTGCAAACTCTGCTCCCTTTGGTTTTATTTTTATTTCTGCTGCTTTGTGTTTTGTTACTGATGGTTTTGTTGGCTTTTTTTCTTTCCCCAAGTTAAACTCAATGAAAGTCTGAGAATGAAGTCAAACAAGTGAATTTTGTGGCCTTGCCTCCACAAGGTCATGAGATTTTGCAAGAGACCAGGGGCTGGAATGCCTTGAGCTCTGATTCCTGAGCCGCACAGTGCCTCAGGAAGGTGGTTTCCAGCAAACAGGGCTCGCACAGGTACCTGGCCCTGCTTTGTGGTGTTTGGAAAAAGGTGCAGGAGCAGTGGAAGCACTGGTTCAGCCGGATGGAGCCCGACTCCATCCCTCTGTCTGGAAACGAAGCAAATGCCTCTGCCCCCACTATCAGCTCTGTGCATCATATGATTCATGCTCGAGGAGTCCCAGAATTACAGCTGTAAGGCACATTGTGTTTGGGCTCACTGAAATCATTCTGTCATGAAAGGGCTGCCATTGTGGGTGCACTGGGGAGGGAAAAAAAAGAGGAAGAGTCACAAAGGCAGGGCAGGCACCCAGCCCTCTTGTGCAATCAATATTCCTGCACCGTTTCCTTACGGAAAGGCTCCGGTTCTTTTAAAATGCCAAGCACCTTCTCCCCTCTACCTCAGGGCAGCTGCCTTGTTCTTCCCTCCTGGGGAGGGCATGGACCCACTGTGAGCATCTTTCCACGTCCATGCAGCAGCTGCCTCCAGCCTTTCCCTGCTCTCAGCACGCCTAAAATGTATCAATTTTCATTTGTTTCCAAATTATCCTGGCATGACTTGATTAAAGGCTGGTTGAAACGTACAGTGCAATCTGGTTCATCTCCACACTGTCCTTTTATTTTTTTTTTCCTGTGGATGACAAGGAGCTGGACTTGGTGGGAAGGGTCTTTTCCAAGCCTGGCTCAGAGCAGAGCTGCTGAGGTGGGGGGCAATGAACATGTGGAAAACATCCCAGGAAGTTGGTGTTTCCCCGTGTTTGGGAAGTGGGAAAAGGAAGAGGCATTTCTTCCTCATCTTTCCTGCAGCTGTTTTGGGAAAAGGTGCCACAGCAATCGTTGTGGTTGCGCTGTGCCACACATGGCACCTGCCAGAACACAGGAGAATCGCTTCAGTGCCAAGGAAGTCCCCATTCTCCCTCCCTGCACGGCACCTTGCAGCTCCAGAGGGCTCCTTGCCCAGGCCGTGGGCTGGGGGGCTCCCTGGGCAGTGGGAGCAGGTTCTGAGTGCCAGGACCACTTCTCTCTCGTCCCTCTCCCACTCAGGGCACTGACTCAGGACAGTGCAGTCTAGGCTGCTATCCAGCCGCTGCTCAACTGCATTTCCAGGTATCCCACCCTCTGTGTGATCCTCCTGGATCCCCCTGGTCCTTGCAGTTCTCACCTAGGCTCGGCTTAGCTCCAGGTTCTGAGGTGCCAGCAAAGAACTTCGAAGCTTCCTTTCTCCCAAGGGTGTTTCTCAGCCCATGGGTCACAGCCCGAGCAAGCTCAGGGAAGGCAGCTGGTGAAGGGAGGGAGAGTGAGGGGGAGGGAATCGCTGAAAACTTTATTGCAATCAAATGCCAGAAAAATCCTGCTCCTCCGCTTTGCTGGTGCCAGGGATTCTTTGTCAGAGAGCTCTGGAGCCTCTGCCTGCAGAGGGAGTGTGAGGATGGGGAGGTGTCACTGAAATGTTGCTGGGTTTATTTTAGGGGGGATCAATGGGAATAACAACATGGCTTTGGTGGTGTTTTGTGTTGGGTTTTTTCTCCCCAAATTAATAAAAAACAAGTTGTTCTGGATCAGACTCTTTGCAGCACATGGGTACAGGATCAACGTTGTTACCATGCTCCTGTTTATTATTCTACCAGGTCTAATTGCTATTAGTCATAAAGTCATACTACAGTTAACCACTTTCCAAATTCATCCTAGGGACACCTCTCCTAAATTATTTCCATGCTGGTCATTTGCCATTTATTTCCTTCTCCTCTGTTTTCTGTCTCAACAAGTTTTTAATCTATGACAGCACTTTATCTCGCAACCCCATGATTATAAAATTTCCTTCAGAGACTCTACTGAAGGGCTTTATCAAAAGCCCTTTGAACCTCTCCATAAATTAGAATCTCTGTTCTCCTTTTCCTACTATTTTGTTAACTCTTTCAGGGGTTTGGAGGGATAAGGAAGGTTTAATTCACCTTTAGCAGGAGGGGATTCCCATTTCTTTTCCTTTACTCAAGGCTGTTAATTTACATCACTATTTTGGCATTATTTCCTCTATTTATCACCCCTCTCTCTCCTTGCCTGTCCAGATCCCTGGCTTGGGACTACATGTTGGTGCTCTCCAAACTGGGGCATGGCCTTCACTGAGCTCCCATCTCCCCCCTACTCCTCCTGGCACTGGTGATTGATAAGGTGGAGCAGACCCTGCTGCTGTCTGGTGAGCAGAGCCCTGGCTGCTGGGGAGCTGTGCTGACTTACCCCAGCCCACGTGTGACACCATTATGTTTCTGCTGGTGACAGACACTTTATTCTCACAAGTATCTGGCATTCTCAGATAATCTTCTCTTGCTGTTTCTCCATTTGCTGCTCTTTGGCTGTGGCCTGGCTTCTCATTTTGATAGGAGGTGGCCCTTGCTCCCTGCTGTTATGAGCAGATCAAAGGGGTAGGTAGGAGCAACCTTGTCTGAAGGACAGTGTTGGACTGGCACTCTGGAGCCTTGGATTATTCCTGCCTGCCTCTATTCTTGACCAGATAAGTAACCCAGAGTGAGTCAGTTCAGTTCTCCTCAACCCTCCCATTTTCCCTCCCACACTCTTGCTGTCTCTGCAGCTTAGATTTTAATATATCTGGTGCAGGAAATTGTCTCTCGCTGAGTGTTTGCACAGTGCCTGTTGCAATGAGATCCTGGAGGAAAAATCATAAGTCAGCTTGGAAATCTTTTCCTTGAATATCTGAATGTCTTTTCCCCCTTTGACGGATTCTTTCCTGTAACTTATGTTCTGGCTGCATGTGGGTAATACACAATTATTCCTTTTTCTTCAGGCAGTTGCTAGGAAAAGGAGGTTGAAGTGGCTTTGTCCTTCCCCTCCATCCCCTTCCCCAAGCACCTTTTGAATAGTGGTTTCAGTCAAAGTTGAAAAAAGGGTGAAAGTTTCCTAAAACTTGTGGGAATGGGCAGCAGTGGGATAGAGGGGGAGACCATTAGTGATCCCCGCTGAAGCAGTGGGTGTTAGAGCAGGCTCTCCTTGCTGGGCAGAGGATCCACACTGGGAGCAGCTGCTTGGTGCCCGCAGCAGGTGCTAAACCCGTCCCTGCTGTCCATGAGGATGCTGGAGAAACCCCTCGACAGAGAGTCCCTCCCTTGTGCACAACCCCTGGGGACAGAGCAGGGATGGAGTCCTGCCTGAGCCTCCAAGTGATTTCATTAAAACAGGAAATGAGCCATGGGTGCTGGAAGCCAGGCGGTGCTCCTGGGGTTCTGGTGCTCGTGGCCCTACGTGCTGCTTGTGACAGAGGTGTCTCCTGGCAAGCAGCAGCCCCGAGCCTCCTGTGGGGCTGTTTGGAAATTCCTCCCTTCCTCCCACATTTGGCCTGCACACTGAGCTCTTGGGCAGAAGAGGGGGAAGATATTACCTGCTTTCCTATTTTTCCCTCTGGATATCTCTTCAATGGAAGTGCAGAGAGGTTGGGATTTGGGGCTCATTAATAGCACACCCTATTATCAGGTGAGTGTCACAAACCACCAGTTTTGGATGCCCTGATTTTTTCTGAGTGGGTGGTTTGGAAAGAGGATGGAGTTGGCTTTCTGGAGCACTGCAAAATCCTTCCACCAAATATTTGGCTGCTCAGCAGTCCTGAATACTGAGGCCTTTAGGGCATTTTGGAGTTGGGAGTGTGGAAAATGAGGAATCCTGAATGAACAGACTCGTGAAAATTACAGGTTTCCCTCTGCCGTGCCTCAGTTTACTCATAAGTAAATTGGGCAAAGTAATCCTTGGGCTCTCACCCCAGGGGGCCCCAAGTCAAAATTCTTCAAAGTCCTTGAAGGCACTTGAATGAAAGGCTCTGGACCTGGTAATTACAGAGTGTTGTGCTTGCATGAGGCGATGAGATAGGGAAACCTTTGCCAGGCAAGGTTTGGAGAAGAAAATCAGCCTGGCTCTGCCAAACCCTCCGAGGGGAAAATGGGAGATTTACTGTTGCCAGCATCAAAATCAGCTGTTGTCATTCGAGGCCATTGCAAATGGATCTGTGGCAGGACTGTATTTGCACAAACCAGGAGGGAAGAGCAGCCTTTGCCAGGGTGAGGCTGCTGCTGCTGCTGCTGGGATTTGCATAGGAGCAGGTTAGGAGGCAGCACTGCCTGGCCAAAGTCAGCTCAGCCCCATCAACCCAGCCAAGCTCTGCTCGTTTCCCTAAGCTCAATTTTTGGCTTCTTTCCTTGAAAAACATCTTCTCGAAGAGAGAGAGAGAAAGGAGGTCAGCTGTGTCAGAGGATGTTTTGCCTGTCTCCCTTAGGACTCGGTTATGGATTTAACACGAGATTTCCTTGAAGCCCTGGGAAAAAAAGCAGGCTTCAAATTGTAGGTCAAAACTGTGACTCACCCTCGGTTTCTGCTTTGCTTTGGGAGGGAGGAAAGCAGTTTGGGCCAGTCCTGCCCTGTGCAGGGGTATCTCCAAGCTGTGCTGGCTCCGATGCGGTCGTTGGATTTGGGAAGGAGGTGGGAGCAGGGCTCTCCTGCCTGCACTGCTGTGCCCCATCCCTCTTGCCCTTGCTGAGGAGGGACATGTGGCCCTCAGAGGTTGATTTTCCTCCCCTGTGCTCTGCCTGGCACTGGGCTAGAGAGGAGAACATGGGGAGTCTGATACTGTGACCGATACTCCAGTTCAAAGGTATAAACACGCCTCGGGTCTTCCTTTGCTTGTCTACAGGAAAAGCTGCAAGACCCCTCACGGCTCATTCTGTGGATGCCTCTTTCAGAGGTGCCACTCAGGAGCTTTCTGCATCAAGGAAGTTGTCAGCACAAGATGATAAATGATGAGGTGCTCGTGCTATTGCTAAGGGCCCATTAAAAACGAGACACCTTTGAATTCACAGGGTAATAACAGGCACGGGGTATGGGTTATTGGTCTCTTTTTCAGCAGAGAAATGATAAATGTTCCTGTGGAAAGAAGTGCCACACTCCCTCAAACGAGACACCCTTCCCTCTGCCATCAAAATTCCTGGGTCGGAGGAAGGGATTTGATTTCACTGCTAGCACTCAGCCAGCACAAATATGTGCTAGGTGTGAAAGCCACCTGTTCTCGGCACAAACCTGGCAGGGAGATGTGCCAAGAGCAAAGGGTGCGAGGCAATTGGGCTGTCACTCATCTTCTCAGGAACTTCAGAGTGATGTGTGTGTGTGCAGGAAAACTCTCACTTGTGGTGAAAAGTGCAAACAACTTCTTTGACCGTTTCCTTTCTTAAATAAAAAATAAAATCAAAAGTTGCCTCATCGCACAAAAAAAAGGGGAACTAGAATATCTTGGGTCAATGTGTTTTTGCCCATCTACTCGTAAGGGGCTGAGCATGGCCTTTGGAAATCCCACTGCTGATGACTTGGCTCAGTGCTGATCTCCAGGTCTTTTGATCTTTATACATTTAGGGCTTGACCTGAAGTCTGGAGAAATTAATGGGAGCCTTTCTCTCTCTCACTGGGTATTCGCTTAGGGACTGATTAATTGATTTTTACGTTTGTAGACTGTGCCTATATCATGGACTCAGAGTACACCATGAAAGTTTAATGAAATATTAAAATGGGGTATTTGTTGACAAGAGTGACCCTGTGTGTCACGCAAGAAAAACTGCACGTTTGGAAGTGTCTTCCAAATGTCCTTAACTCCCTCCAAATCTGATGTTTCCCAGCCATGTGCTCCATCTTCAGGACTTCTTTGGCTGGACAAACCATCTGATCATAGCAGATCTTGAGTAGGCTTAGAAAATGTCTGGGGTTGCTGAGCACACCCTTTTCCATGCCTGGAAATTATGCCTGGGCTTAGCACATCCAGTCTTCCCAGACGTGGTCATTGAATATATGCAGATCAGCCGTGTCTCAGCGAGGAGCAGCAACGCAGTCCCAGCGCTCCTGGGATGCCCTGGATGTGCTGTGTGTGCCCTGGGAAGGAAATCCAGTGTTTGGGACCTGGCAGGGCAGCAGCATTCCCATCTGGGAAATCCTTGATGGACAAGGAGTGGATCTCCACCAGGAGGGTGCCACAGCCAGGCTTTGGTAAAGGGAGGTGAGAAGTGGTTGTGCGGCCAAGGGCCTCTCACCGAGCAAAGCCAGCTGTCAGCACTCCCCCTCCACAACCTCCCCCTGGTACAAACTCCAACAGCTCCAGGGATCCCAGCATGCAGCAGGGGGAAGTGGGGTTTTTTTGGAGAGGCAGGGTCCAGATTGTTTAAAGGAATGAGGAGGACACCTTGACCTTGACTGATGGGAGATCCCCAAACACACATAATGCACCCTGTGTCTGAAATTCTGGGTGGCAATGGCTGAGGAAGTACCTCCATGGAGAGATTAACTCTTCGTGGTCATGCACCTGGATCGATGCTCTCTTGAAATGTCACCCCATCAGCTCCAGAATGGCTGGAAAAACGTGATTCAAAACAGTGTTATATTCCATCCTCTTCCCCCTGCCAATCCCAAAGAGCACCTTTGTCTCTTCCCTAAAAGGCATTTACTCCACAGAGCAGTCATATGCAAAGTCATCTGCATATTCACATTGCACAGGAGAAAACACAACCTTTTTTTAAGTTTCCAAAGGGTATTCTTGGCCTTCTCACTTCCTGCAGTGTGCTCAGTGGCAGAATCATCCCAGAAAGCCTCAGCCTCCGGAAGGGAATGCAGGAGGGAGAGGCATCCCTGCTCCTTCCAGGCTATAAAAGGTTTAACTCCTCTCTCTGTCCCCCATTCCCCCCTTGTGATATCCCCATCCATCCTCACTGGGATGAGTGTTGCCACAAACGATGGTATCTCATGGTTACTGCGTAGCAGTGGTGTGTATCATAGGTGAAATGGTGACTTATTAATCCTAATTATCATAAGGAAGGCACAAAGAAGTTGCACAGCCTATTTTTCTGGCCGGAGATTGAAAACGCAGCTATTAAGAGGAGACAAGCTGTGAAATCTCTCTCCAGGCATCTGAAGAAGCCTCAAGAGATTTTTAGAAGTGCCGAACCCTTAGATGTTCCCAAAGATTTTAGAGGAATCTCGAGTGCTTGCCTCTGGCTATAACCCCATTCCGGGGCTTAGGGCTGTCGCCATGAGCAGAGGGACCTGTTTGCGAATCCCCACGCTTGCCTCATTTGGGGCAGGTTCTCTACTCTTTCCTAGCCTGGGGCAGGCAAGAGTCCTCCTGTGAGGCATTCCCAGTCTTTTCTGTTGAAACTGTTGGACTCTGTGTAATTGGGAAATCATTGCTGCAATGAGCCTAATGGGGAGATGAGAAACCTCGGGGGGTTTTTGGTAAGAACTGGCAGCTTTGGCTCCCTTGCCTGTTGCAGGAGGAGGGATCCGGCTGGAGATCTCCAGCAGAATGTGGCACTTAACAAACTTCAGGTGAAAATGTTAAGAGCAGCTTAGGAGCTGTTGTATCTTCTCTGCCTGAGCACTTTGCTGCCCAGAGCTCTGTCCTGGGGGCACGGTGGGCATGTGGGATCCATCAGGAGACCTCCTCCGTTATGCGCTCCCAAGTCGTGGGGGTTTATATTTGGCTCTTGGACTGTAACTTCAGGCACCCGTGTTGGAGCAGAGCCTCCCAAGGTTCTGTTCAATGCTGTGTGATGAGGCTGAGTGATGAGATGTTGGGCTGTGCTGCTTTGCTTGCAAGATGCTTTTGGCTGGGGGCTACTGAAATGTATTCCAGTCCTCTCCAGAGGACCCTCAGCAACACCCCCATGGCCTCAGCCGGGATGGCCGCAGCCTTCCAGGCGTGCTGGATGCGGGGCTGAGTGCTCCTGGCTCCAGCAGACGCCACACTCGAGAGCTGGCTTTGAGAAGGGCTTTCAGCGGGCACTTGGAGGTGGCAACAGGCCCTTGGGGTGGGACAGGGGGAATGCAGCCTTTGTCCTCTCCACGGATGAAGATGGCAGCTGGGTCCAGCCAGATTCCAGAGGCATCTGGACAGCCTCTGTCATCGAGGTGGGATGCTGGGGGGAGACAGGGCATAAGGGGGGTTATCTCCTCTCTGCCTTCTTGTCTGGGAGGGGACAGCTGAGAATTGGAGGAGGTTAGAGCAGGAGGCTGGAGTGTGGTAAAGGCAGACCTTGGGCGCCCTGTGTGACCAAGGAGGTGCTGAGAAGGGGCTCCCCGGGGTCAGCTGTGATATTCCTGGGGCAGAGGGTGGCTGGGGGAGCCTATCAGTCGGGTCCATCTCTCTGTGCTTCGTGTCGTGCCATGAGAAAACAAGGGAAAGGGAGAAGGAAGCAGGAGGGGCAGCGGTGCGGGAGCACAGAGTGAAAAAGCAACAAAAAAGCTGAGTGAACCTGCTGACTTCCCCAGACTCCGCGGCACCACTGGTCATTTCTGCAGGCTGTAGGGGTTGTCAGAGAAGGCTGTAAGGACAGGTGTAAATCTGTCCTGTCATTCCGCCCTTCCAGCATCTTCTCACCTGAAGGGCTCCCATTTGTTGCAGAGAGCAAGCAAATAACCCCAGCCATTGCTTTGACTCGCAGAGGGCATGAAAAGACACCCCGTGCCGCCGGTTAACCTCCGTCCCCTGCCTTTCCCCTCCCGCGTGGAGCTTTTACAGCCAGCCTGAAAGTAAATCCCCCCCTCCAGCTGTTTGTTAAAGCAAAGCAAATAAGGGCTATTACAGCTCAGACCAAAATCCACTTGTTTGCAGTCTGATTTTTAACTGTCCTTCCAGCAGAGAGAGGGCAGGGGGAGGGCTGGAGGCTGGCCCCAGCCCAGGGCAAGAGGGGCCATTTGTCTGCCAGGAGGAGAGGGGTTTCGGCAGCTTCCAGGGCGCTCTGGGGCAGGCAGGGGGATGCTCCGCGCCCCTCTGGACCGGGGGAACATCTGCGAAACGACCCCGAAGTGTGTGTCGGGTGGAGAGGTGACCTCTGGCTGCGGCTTCGCTGCTCAGCCAGGCGAGGCGGTTCCCTTCTCCCAACTCCTTCCTCTCCTCCTCTTCTTCTTCCCCTTGTGAATTGTGCCGCTGATTTTTGTCCTCAGACCTGGAGCGAGGATTCCTCTCCCTGTTTAAGGAGCCATCCGCAGCATCGGTCTCCCCATGGTTTTCATTAAGGAGTGGATGGTGTGTTTCCCATCAAGAACAACTTTAATCTTGACCGAGTTCTGAAAGCCAAAGGTTTGCAGTTTTCTTCGGCCACCTTTGATTATTACTTCTTCTTGTTTTCCAACTCAATATTATAGATCCTCCCTCCTGGCTGAAGTCCTTAATGGCCCGGTCCATCCCCACTTCCCCAAGTACCCATTCTGTGGATGTAGCAAACTCTAATTAATTATAACTTATCTCATGACTTGTCAGCATCACATGTTTGATCCTGTTTAGAAACCATATTCCCAGGGGACGGGAAGACTCGGGAGTAGGTTGATGCTACTCAACAGTGATTTAATGGACGCATTAATGCCGAGACAGATAACTGTGTAGCCATGTTAAGTAATACATCAAGAATCTTTCCAGAGAGGCAACTTTACAGGTCACTGCAGAACTGCTAACTGATATTAACCCGCTTTGCATTGTGCTGTGCGTATGGGCGCTGGGAGTTCACACACTTTCTTTTGTCTGTGGTTTTTTTCGAGCAGCCTCTTCCCATTCCCCCCCTGGAAGCGATGGAGATATTAGACGCCTAATGACAATGTTTCACACGCGGGGGTGGGGTGAGGAGGACAACAGACTCGTTAGCCGGGTTGATTTTAAGCACACCCAATTACTGGCCCGGAGGAGGCCGGGGCAGAGGCTGCTGCCCGGCCGCGGTGATGCTCCGGGCTCTGCTGGGCTGTCACCGGCCCCGCGGCGACCGCCGCTGGTTCCGCGCCGCCCCACGCGGGAGGTGGGGGCACCTCCCGGGCACGGACCGGGATGCGCTCCTTTTCCAAACCCTCCTCTCCCCAAAACCTATCGGTTTTCGCCTTCCTCCACCTCGGGAGAGGTTCCTGTGCCGGGAGGGATGCCCTCGCCGCAGCTCTCGGGGACCTGCGACCTCCCTTCTGCCGAGCTCCCTCCCGGGATGGGGGGACGCCGGGGACTCGCACCGGTGGCCCGGGAGGTGGCCGGGAGCGCGGTAGCAGCGCCGGGGGCGGCTGTCCTGTCCCTGGCGGGGGCAGTTCGCGTCCCCGGGGCCCTTCTTTGCTCAGCCCCGGAGGAGGGGTTAGGGTTAGGATACCCGCAGGACAGGGATCTCCCTAACTACAAGCGGCAGGGTGTAGCGGATTTTACTGTTCGACAAGGTCCGCCTGTCCGTCCGTCCCTTGGGCTCTCCCAGCCCCACGCGGGATGCTGGGGGATCTGGACCCGGGCTCCTCCCGCTCTGCCACAGCCTCGTCCTCCCGGCCCCGTCCCGCTCGGTTAAGCGGAGCGACCCCCGAGAGATCTCTGCAGAGACCCGTCACCCCCTCACAGGGGTCCCCTCCCCACCGGGGAGCGCGCAAAGCGGCTCAGGGGGGACACCCGCACCCGGCCGGGAGTTCCCGTGGGCTGAGGGCTCCCCCTCTCTGCTCCCCTCGCTCCGTCCCGGCTCCGCGCTGGTCCCGGCCAGAACCGGGGGACCTCGGCGTGCGGCTCCCCCCGCCCCGCAGCCCCCGTGTCGGGGCATCGGCACGGCCGGGACTAACATTCGCCTTCACTGCTGAAGGCTTCCCTCCCGTGAGGACTCCTCTCCTGAGACTGGAGGGAAAGTGCTGCCGTATCCCTCGCTCGTTCCCATCTCTTTCCCCGTCTCCCCTCTTCCTGCCAGCCGGACCCTTCGGGGCAGGCGGAGGGAGGAGCGGTGGGAATTCACCTTGCTGAGAGCGAAGGGAAACTCCCTTGCTCAGCCGGGGGACACCCTGGCAGGGCTGCGCTGGCCTGGGGCCGCCGGGCTCCGCCGCCTGCCCGGCGGGGCGGCCCGGAGAACCAGCGGGTGCCAAGCCGTGATTTTCTCGAGGAAAGCAGGCCGGGAAGAGGGAGAACCAGCTGGCGGAGCCGGGCTGTCGGCAGGACGGGCGGGGAGCGGCGGCCAGGCGGCCCCGCGGGTTGGCAGCGGGGAGCGCCCCGTCCAGCGCCGCGGGGAAAACTCCCTCCGGACACGGGCCCGGCTCTTTGCCGGCTCTGTGGGGGAAGGCAGAACCCGAAGCACCGCGGAGACCCAGCCCTTCAAGCGCAGGGACGGGCGAAGCCCCACGTGGCCGGCTGGGCGCTCGCCGGGGGCAGCCGCGGCTGCGGGATCTCCGCCGCCGCCTCCCAGCTCGTGGGACGGCTTCACCCTCTCGGCAAAGGGGGGGTTCTTATTTTTTTTTTCTCTCGGGCCGTTTGCAGGGCGGAGGGAAGGGAAGGTGGTGCGGTTTGCCCAGGTTGCGAGGGGAGGATTGTGTGCCACTGTTGATTAAACGCTCTCCCCGAAAGATGGTATCCGACATGAGATAATGAGGCTCCGTGACCGGCCCCAGGTTCCCTTTAAGTTTTCCCATGGACTCGAGCTGTCGCCAGTTCACAAAACGACAGTGTAAGACAGCACCACGCTACTCAGATCCAATTTACGGCACACAAAAGCTGATCCCCAAATCCTCACTAACAAACCGGGACCCGCAGACAATTCCGATAATGTTTAGTTTTTATTCATTTCTCGACTAATTAACTGGAATCCCACCTCCTCTTCCCCCCTCTTGACAGTGCCCAATTAATCCTCAATGTATGTCAAAGGTCTGGAACCCACTGTAAACTGCTAAAGCTTTGCAAAGATTTGTGTGTCTCTGTATTGATCTGATTAGGACTGCGATGCTTTTTCCTCGCTATTACTGCGTGAAAAATAAAACTGTCGCGGGTTTGGGTTGGTTTTTTTGTTGTTTGTTTTTTTCTTTTTTAATTGTCCCAAAAGCTTTACTTTCTCCAAGTCTAATAGGATTTCTCCAAGGCGCCTTCAAACCTCCTTGCGTGTCCATGACTAGCAGTGGCTCCAAAGGGAATCAAGCGAAATAAAGTTATCTGCGAGACAGGAGTGGAGCGTGTGTGTGCGCGATGGGGGGGTGCTCGAGGGGGGTTAGACTAAATTTGGATGTGCAGTAAATTGGCTCGCCTTGAAAAATAAACAGGAATGGGAAGGATAGGTGTAGGGAATTCTGATTTTTTTTTTTAATAAACTTTTTTTTTGTGCCAGCGGCTGGGTCGGTGGCGGGCTGGGAGCGCGGCTCCCCGGCGGAACGGAGCGATCCCCGCCGGCCGGGGCTGCCGCCCACCCCGCTCCGCTGTCGCTGGGGCAGCTCGTTTCTAATCTTCGGAGGGAGCGAATATAAAAGAGGAATTTATTAGCTTTCAGGCCATCAGAGGAATAAACATTGATTTTATTGACCTAATTATGGGCCAAATGACTCCTTCCATCGATCACGTAAAATACTTCATTTGGAGAAAACCAGGCGCAGGCGCCCGGAGGCGGGGAGGAGAGCGGGTGGATGTGCTGCGAGAGGGGGAAAAAAGCAAAAGCTCGAAAATGTATGGAGGGGTTTTAATGCAGTTAACGTGCCCGTCGCGCTGGAGCTCGAGCCCTGTCTCCCAGACGTTACAGCGCGGATGTTTTGCAAACTAAAGCTTTTATGTCGAATTCCAATCCGGCCAGTCAATTTGGCTAAAATAGCATTAAACAAATGGACAGCAGTTTATTTATATTCCCCACACACACGCTGTATTTTATAGACAGAAAAGAATTACTTGAAATGTATTTTACAAGCACAGGACAACACGTCGTTTCAGCCCGAGAGCAGCGATTTCTCGTAATTAGAGTAGGCTCGACGCTAATAAAGAAGCAAACAGGCTCTTTTTTATGCTTAAGCCCAGCTACTGTCCCCAGCGCTTTGCTGCGCGGTGGGATCGTGGTTGGGTGGTGGGAGCGGGCGGTGGGCACACCTGCCCTGGGAAGGGGGCAGCGAGGGGCGACCGGCTCCTCTCCTGGTCTGATCAGGAGGAGCAGGGCGCATAAAACGCGATATTCTTTGGTTGTTGTTTTATTTTTTTTTCTTGGCTGGTGGGTGACAGCGAGACGTGACTTCGGATTTATTTGCTTGACGGGTTATTTTGGCGGGGGGTGGTCACTGTATTTCGGGGGAGGAGGTGATGCGGGATGAGAGATGCTTTTGGCAAGGTGTTTGCTCCCTTCTTATGTCACCTGAAATATTAGACCTCGTACACCTTCATCCAGCCTTCAGTCTGGAGGGGGAGGGTGGGTATTTTTAGTCCAGCTGTTTTGAAGAACGGATCTTTCCCTTCCCGGTCCCTAAGTTTGGCTCCGCGCTTCTCTTGCCCCGCCGCGTTATTCCTCCCTCCTGGCGAGCTCAAGAGCTGCTAATTCTGGCGGCCAAACTCTGGCCGCCAGGATCTGAACTTTCCCCCATCCCCTTTTACCTCCTTCCTCACCACCCTCCCTCGGGACTGGTTATCCTGCGTCACCCGCGGGTCCCCGGCGCAGCAGCAGGGATGCTGTGGCCGTGGCTCGCGTTGTCTCTGAGCCCATAAACGCCTGGCTGTCACTTCTAAGAGTTCTTTTATTGCGATCCGTTCGGATGAGCGGTGCCGCTGCTCCAGCCGCTGCCCCGCTCCCCGGGCGGGGCCGGGCCTGGGGGTGCCCCGGGCCGGGCCGGGGGAGCCGGGCCGCCCAGGTGAGCCCCGCTCCGGCAGGTGAGAGGCGGTGGCCGCGGCGCCATCCCGTGGCCGGAGCCCACGGAGTCTCCGCGGGGCGAGCCCGGCCCTCCGCGGGACCCCCGCGCCCCCTCCCCGCCCGCGCTGGGAGCGCGGGGTTCAGGCGGCGTTCACCCCCTGCCTCCCTCCGTCTCATTAAGATAGGGCTTTATGCAGAACATCTGTAAGGGAAGGCAAAATAGATGACAACACTTTTACACCACTTCCTACTTAACTTCTCTTTTTATGTGGCTGCTCTGGATTTTCCGACGCTCTGTACTGCTCGAATCTTGTTTGGATGTTTGTACATGTAATACTCTGCCCACTCCAGCTCTTGGGACAGGCTTGTCTTGTATGTTCTTTCTCTTTTCCCCCCTCTCCCACCCCCGTCCCAGCGTGCAGAGGCTTCACAATCTGCTCTGCTTACTTCGCTGTCGGGGGACGAGCAACAGGATTTGTGAGCCAGGGCAGGGGCAAACGGCTGCACAAGTGTCGGGCATTAATCACACCTTGTCTTTGCAGAAGGTGAGCTCCAGGCACTATGCACCCACTTATTCGCTCTTCAAATCCCCTCTTCTCCTTCCAAGCCGTCGCCTTCCTGTCTCCACTGAACAGCATTTTTCCCTGACCCGGGATCTGGACAATTGTCCTAATGGCATTTAAAGAAAACAAGGATTAAACATTCATTAATGCTTTTCCCCCTTATTTAGACTGTAACATCAGAAAGTTGAGTGCCCCGCGCACGGAGCGTGTGTCAAGCCTCACTCTAAGGAAGAAAAAGCTGTTTAAGGGGGGTGGCTGCCACGGACCCCGAGGTGATTTGGGCTCCTGAATACTCTTGATGAACAAGGGACCACTTTTCGGGGGGAATTAACGCTCCCAACACTCAAAGAACCGGTACCAAAACGAGCAGAAAGTGGCTGTGCTCTGTGAGACCGCATTTCCTTTCTTATCCCGAGAATCGGGGGTGATGCCCCGGCTCCCCGTCTGTTTTGTCCTCTCCCATCTCCCATCTACCTGGAATCATTCCTTCCCGCCGCCGCTTTTCCGAGATCGCTTGTGAGCATTTTAGCTTCCCCTTAAGCCCATGCCATTAAAGAAGCGGCTGAAGCAACAGGTGAGCAGGGATTTTTCAGGGGTCGGAGGTGGCGGCCGGTGGCCCCGCGGGGGCTGCCGGCACCGAGCCGCCCAGGCGCGCATCGACCGCGGGGAGAGATGCTCCGCGCCGCGGAGCCCGGCGCCGGGGCGAGCCCGATGGCTCCCTAGCAAAATCTCCTGCGGGAGAAAAAAAACCCAAACCTTTCCCCTCTAACCCCAGTTACAGCAAAGGGAAAGAGCCGCTCCGGGAAGCGCAGCGAGAGCTGCACAAATACAGTTTACACCTGCGACGCAGAGCTGGTTGTATTCTGCTCCGCTCGGCTTTAATTGGAAATCTTTTCCGTCTGCCCAAACTCCCGGATCATCTGGGTTTAATAAATTTTCACAACACTCCTGCTGCTCCAGAGAAACGCTGTGTCAGAAGCCGGTTCTGCCCGCGTTTCTGAATCCCAGCAGAACAGTAATGACCGTAGGAGCAAGAGTGGCCTGGGACTGGTTTTTGGTCCAGGGGAAAGGGTGAGGAGCCGAGGAGAGAGAAACCTGGCCGTGAAATGGGGGCTGTAAAGCTGAGAGATGTATATACACACACATATATGCGTGTATAGAAAAGCAAGGAGCAAGTGCAAGATCGAAAGCAGAGCCCGGCTTTGCTGCAGCCACGTGTGCCATTAAAAGCAAATAATTCAAAGTACTTTTAAACTATAAAAACATGGGATCTTTCCCCTTCTGTTACTTTTTTTTTTTTTGGGGGGGGGGGGGCGGTAGGGGGGGAAGAAGGATACAGATCCCGTCTCCCCTTCTCAGATGACCTCGAAGGACCGGTTTTTTCACTTTCCCATGTGTGCGCGTTTGCGCTTTCCGGAAATCAATCTGAAGTTTGCTCAAAATACTAAACTAAAATAAAACTGCGCTAGAAAGCCTCCCACGCCCCAGAGACAGAGAGGAGCCCCTGATTTATTTTTCTGCCTTTTTTTTTTTTTAATTATTATTATTATTATTTTTCCATCTTGTCGTGCTCCCCACGGCAATGATCTCCGGAGGGTTTTGCTGGATCGTGTGTGGATGTGTGAGCGTGTAGAGGAGCCTTTTGGTGAAGCGCAGTGGGAGCCGGTGTCCCGACGGGCCGGGGGCTGGTGGCGGGGCTGCCAGCACCCCCCAAAGCAGGGGTGAGGGTCTGAACTACCGGCTCAGCCCCCGCGGGGAGGTGTCCCCTGGCAGTAGGGACAGTTGGGAAGCGGTGGGGAAAGAGGAGAGGACTTTCTGCCTCCAGCACACCCCGTGGAGTGGCGCTCCGAGGGAGCCCGCAGCCCCCTGCCCTGCACGTCGGGTGATAGTTTCAGGCTGACCGAAGCGGTCAAGTTCTTTAGAGAAATTTGCCGCTACCCAAAAGTTTCCCAGGGCTGAGCTGGCACATTTCGGCTGCCTTTTGCAGCTCCCGTTTGAAGGGAGGGCGGGTGAAGCCCTTCCCTCGCCCTTCGCAGGCAGATGCCAAGGGTCAAACACACAGAGGGGCTCCAGCAGAGAAAAAAAAAACCCCGTTCCCAGCCTCCCCCTCCCGCCCCGAACCTCCTATCTGAGGCATTGGGGGAAAAAAATAAAATAAAGCTCTTCCCTCTTTCACAAAAAAATAAAAAAATCGGTGGAGTTTATTAAATTTCTTTTTTGAGCTGGGGATAATTTAGGATGTGTTTCACGCGAGAAGGGAAGAGTGACATGAAGTTGCTGGGGACACGGTCACGCTGTGGGTGCCCCATGGCTGCGCCCCGAGCTCCTCTGGTGCCCAGATGCGCCGGGAACATCCACCTTTCGCAGTTTTTTAAGTCCTGCAGCCCATGGCGGGGGGGTGCTGGCGGAGGCAGCGGTGCCGCTGCGGGGTCCCGCTGCCCGCAGGGACGCGGCTCTGCTCCGGCCCGGCCGCTCGGGGTCGGGGGGATTCGCTTGGGCGCGTCAGGGGCTCGGGGCTGGCAGGAGTTGTCCGCTGCCTCCTCTTCCCTTTCATGTATGCCCTGCCCTGGGGTGTGCGTGTGGGGGTTACAGCTCTTTAATTGAAACCTAGTAAGGAAAATAGTAATGGATACCAGGCTCCGATGGAGAATACGTGTCCGCGGCTCCATGATGAGTGTTAGTTCAGCAGACTTTAAGAAGCCGATTCTTCTTCCCTGTCATTTCTTTATTGACAGCAGCCCCTATTAGATTTACCATGTCCTTTTGCAACAGCTGGTCCTCCCCCCTCCCGCGGTATCAATCGATGACCGGGTGACTTGGTGGCATCTTGGAGAAACCGGGACCAAAGTGTGTGTCAGTGGCGGTGCCAGAGGCTCCCGGATCCCCTCCTTGATCGGAACCCGGCGCCTGCCGTGTGCCCGGTGCTGCTCAGCACCTCCCGGGCTCCGGCCCCGCTCCGAGCCCCGGGGGAAGCTGCACCCGCCCCGCGGCGCCGGGGGCGCGGAGGAGACGCCCGGGGGGCGTGTGGAGATGGGAAAGGCTCCGGTTCTGGGTTGTTAAAGAACACGGCTGATGGTCAAAGCAGATAAAATCGGTTTCTTTGCCGGGTGCTCTCGAGTGCCTTGTCCTACTGGGCCTGCGGGGAGGCGGGGGGGGGGCAATGCCGCGTCTGGAGAGCTGGAGGGCTTCTGCGGGAGGAACCGGCGCTCCTTGGCCCTCTTGTTGTGTTGTGTGTGTGTTTAAATAATTGAATAAACGTATCCACTCATTCCCTCTTTCTCCCTCGCATGCAGAGACACAAAGACAGCATTGAAAAGATAGATCTGTTTGACTATAGGAAAGGACAATTAGTGTAACTTCCTGAGCCGCAAACTGGATGTATGGCCCGGGTATTTTTTTAAAAAAAAGGGCTTATCCAAATAGTGAACTCTATTTACAATTTCTGCTTGGCCAGCGGTGGTGGAAGCAGGAGGATGGACGTAGAGAGGGCAAGGGAGGAAACAGGGCTTTCATTTTGCTTCTGCCAGCAACACATTGGTGACAAGAACAAGACCGGGGGGGGGGGGAAGGGTCGCCTTGGTTCGTGGCAAGCAGAAACTGAATGGTGCAAAAAGGGCTTGGAAAAGGTAAAAGGGATGTGAGCTTGGGAGGGAAGAGGTCCAGCCCCAAACCTTGCTGTGCCCTGACATGCCCTGGTCGGTGAGGCTGGGCCTGGCCTGAGGCAGAGGGGAGAGCTGCAGCAGGCAGCTCTGGGTGCTCCTTTATTTTCTTTTCCAGTCCGGGACAAAGTGGAGGCAACTGGAGAGTGTCAGAGCAGCTGGGATGGGGACAAGGTGAATGCAGGTCTTGGGAGGGCAGGAACGGGGGCAGGGCTGGGGATCTGAGCACGTGGAGCCCTGATGTTTTGGGCTTCCACCAGAGCCACCACCTGGCAGGATCCGGAGCAGGCTCTGGGTGCTCAGGAGTGAGAGGAGCTGGGAGCTGTGAAGGGCTGCTCGCTGCCAGCGTGGTGGTGACCCCGCGCTGGGGGACAGCACTGCCTGACCCCGCAGTGGCTCTGCCACACTCAGGGCTGGGCCACAAGCAGCCTTTCCCTGGGGATTGCATCCCAGTGAGGGGTGGGGGGGGAAGAATCCTCTCCAAGGGGTGCTTCCCTCTCTTTTTTCCCCCAGTATTCCAACAAGTAACGCTGTCTCTGGGCTTCCTCAGCCCTGCAAAGCCCTGAGCTCGGCTGTGTTGGGAAGGGGACCTGATCCTCCTGTTGGGGGATCTTCAGAGAGATGGGAACGGCCCCTTTGATTGCAGTGGGGCACGATGGGGCTGAGCCTGCCCAGAGAGAGATGTGGGGGGTTTAATTCTTGATATTTTTAATGCCCCACGATGCTTTTTTGGACTCTGGCAGGTTATTTTTAAAAGTTTTTGGGCCAGGCTTTGCATGAAATCCAGTTTGCAAGGCAAAGAACTGCTACAGTGATTCCTCCCTCTCCCCATAGCAGTTTGTATAATCCAAGTGTACAGACAAGCTCCCTAAGGGACCTGCTCCATTACACTTGTAGCCTGCAGTGCCACTCCAGGATGGATCTGTGTCAGCACGGCCCCCGTCTCCTGACACCTTTGGTGGGGCCTGGGCTGGGCAGAGTTTCCCTCGGAAGAAGCCTGTGATCGCCGCTCCCCAGATGCCCCCCCGTGCTCCAGCCAGTATTTACTGCAAACCTGCCAAAGTAAACCAGCCCGCTGCGTTTTATTTCGGATAAACACAGCGTGGCCACGCTGGGGTGTTGCCTTCTGAAGGGCTGGAGACAGAGCAGAGGCTGCATCGCCGTGGGAAAGGGAGGGAGGAGAGGGATGAATCCTGCAGGATGCAGAGCTGCTGGCAGGCAGGATGGGTCTGGGCCCCTGGGGATGCTTGGAACAGGCGGCACGATAAGGAAATGCATAGATAGGATGCAAAACCCCACTTAGGCTGTGCACGTTGGCCCTGCTCGCCGTGCACCGGGGCTTGTTCTTTCCTGCAGAGCACCCAGCACATGCAGGGGGTGTCAGGGACACCTCAGGGGCTGCTGTCGGAGCAGGGATTGGCGGTGTGCCCCGGGGCACGAATCCCTCCGGGTGACACACACCCACAGCGCATCTCCACAGAGGCCGCGGAGCGCACGCAGCCCCTCCACGCACGCACACACGCCTCGGAGCTGCTCCCGCAGGCCTGGGAGAGGACGTGTGGGCCCAAAAGCTGGGCTGCCTTTATTTTCCTCTTGCCTCCTTCCTCCAGCTGGCTCTTCAGGCCACCGGGAGAGAGCCAAAGCCTCTCTCCTCCCACACCTCCAACACATACGCACGGGGAAGGCTCGCTGCAGCGCCGAGCTCTCGTGTAAACGCTAGAAGTTGCTTAGGAGGGTGAAATCCGAGGAAGTGGAGCTCTCCCAGCCGCTCAGCCACCACAGACCCGGGGTCTGGATTGAACCGGGGAAAACCCATCGAGGTGCTGGCGATGGTGGAGTGGAGAAGAGCTGGGGAGGGTGGGAGCCGCTCCCCCCGCTCTGGCCTTTAGCTCTTGTGCTCCGAGATTAGAGAGCCCCGGCCTGGCCGCTCTCCGGGGAGACAGCGGAGACCTTTCATGCCTCTTTGAAGAGCCAAGATAGTGTCGGCCTTGGTGCAAGCCCAGGCTGCAGACAGGCCGGGAGGCGCTGGGGCAGCCGGCTATCTCAGCGTGCTATCACCCTGGCTCCCCCCGCCACCAGCCCCATTCCCACCTCCACCCGCTCCCGGCAGTTCACCATCAGCCACCCTGCTCTCTTTTTCTTTTTTTTTTTTTTCTTACCCCCATACCATCCCTTCGCTTTGTCATTCATTTCTGCGGGTCTCCTTATTTATTTACTTCTTCGCCTTGCTTATTTATTTCTGGCAAAGAGGAGGCTAACAAGTAGCTGGAAGCACTGGCCAATATTTAACTAAGATGGCTGGCCATCAGGTCCCTTTTGTTTGCTTGCAAATTAATCATCCAGCGCGCAGTCGGCGCCAGGGTAGATTTATCACACACAGAAGGGGGAATGAGGCGGCCGAAGGGAGACAAAGACTGTTCGCACCTTCCCGCTTTTGATCTTAGATTAGTGCAGCCTCCCTTCATAATACGAGTCTCCGGGGGGCTTCGTCGGGGAGGTCACTCGGAACTGGCGGAAGTTTGCACGCCATTAGCCAGACGCTGGAATTGGAAATCATAAGCGGCAAACATTTTATTCTCCTGCGCCGGTGTGTGCGGAGCGCGGCGCAAGGTGCGGGGCAGGCGCGGAGGGTGGCAGCGGCTCCGGTTTCTGCCGCGGCGCCGAGGGCGCGCTCCAGCGGGGCGGGCGCGGGGGCCGGGGCGCGGCGGGGCCGGGGGCGGCTGCGCTTGTCCCGCGGGAGCCCGCGGGCACCTCCTGGTCCCCGTGAGAGAGCGGCACCCCGGCTGCGGTAAATTGCAGCAAACTTCTTGAAGCCGCCGGGCGTTTGCTGTGGGCGCTGATAAAGGGAAGGCATAGGCTTAGGGGGTTCCCACCGCGGCGGAGGCCCGAGAACCGGTTCCGAACAGAGGTTGGAAAGACTCGCTCTCTTGGTCGATAACCAGCCGCACAGCGCAGCCGAGCGCTGCGCGGGTAGCCGGGCTTCTGGCTTCGTGAAACACATCAGACTTCCCCCCCCCCCGCCATCTCTTTGAACGCATTACTCCCGCTTCCTTTCCTCCCTCCTCCTCTTTTCACCCCCACCCCCGACTAAAGGGGAGATATTTTGGTGAATGCAAAGCGATCCTAGACGCTGGTTACTACAGGGACTTCACCAAGCTGGCGCCAAGCGCTCTTAACCATGTGCGTCAAAAATGCAATGTTAGAAGAGCTAATCACTTTAGAGGTTCCGCTCCCATCTGCGCGCAGCCAGCGCCGAGCCCCCGCGCTCCCCCGCTCCGCTCCCGGAGGATTATCCTCCCCTCTCTAAAGCAGGGTGGGGGGCGTCAGGAGATTCCCCCCCTCCCTCCCCAGGGCAGGGTAGTGATTCGGCACCTCCCAGCGCTGGGATACCCTGCCTGACACGCGTGGGCGCCCCGTGCCCTGCATGCCCACGGCACGCACAGTCGCAAGCCCCCTCTCGCTGCCCTGCACTGTCACACACCCCTACCCCCCCCCCCCCCAAAGGAATAAATCTCCCCAGAAACTTCCCAGGAGGATCCTGCCCGGCTCTTCCCTCTCCGTGGGGTCGGGTCAGACCCACGCGTGACGCCGTCCCCGGGGGGGTGGCTGGCTCCATGCGAGCCCGGGTTGACCCGGAGCTGGGCCCCCCCCGCCCGGCGCTGCCCCGGCCCGGGCGCAGGGAAAGCCGCACTTCCCGTCTCCTCCCCGCGCACCTCGTGGAAGAGGAGGGGTGTGGGAGCGTAACCCTGTCGGCGCCGGTGCCAGCCGAGTGGCCTTAATCCGCAACGCCAAAGAAAGAAAGAAAGAAAAAAGGAATAATAAATACATAAAAATCCCATTTTCCAACGGCCCCCCGCTTCCCTCCGCGCACCCGCCGCGATCAGCAGCCGCCGGGGCCGGGGCTGAGCCAGCGGCGGCCGCTGCCCGCCCGCCGCAGCCTCCAGCCGCCCACCACAACAATAATACCGGCGGCCGCGGCCGCTGGAGCAGCCGGAGCCGAGCTCCGAGCGGGGGGAAGAGCCGCAGAGCCACCCCCCGAGCCCCGGAGCTCACCCCCAGATTCGCGGGGGGAAGGGAAGCGCCCGGCTCCCGGCCTGGAGGTGTCGTTTAAAGAAAGCAACTTTGCCGGGGAGGGGAGAAACGGCGCGGGGGCAGCGGCAGGGGGGTGACACCAGCCCGGCGGCTGCGGGGACCGGCGGGGAGGGGGCGGGCGTGCGGCGCGGCGGCCTCCCGGGGTGGCTCCGGGCCGGGGGGGACACAGCGGGTCCGCCACGCGTGGAGCCCCCCCCGCCGCCGGCGCTCGGGAAGATCCTACCGGGGGAGAGCGGCCGGGCAGCGGCCGGGGCGGCGAGAGGCCGGGGCCGGGGGGCGAGGCGGCCCCAGCACCCCCCTAGAGGCGGGCGCTGCCGGCCCCTTCCCTCCTCCCTCCCTGCTCCCTCCCCTCTGATCATGTTGACATATTCACACGGCCCGAAGTACTAGTGATGCTTTGCTGCAGCGTTACAGTTTCCGACACCTTCTTTTTATAACTCGGCGCTGTCCCCCTCCACCCGAGCTGTCAGAACCCCGCCTATGGAGCCTCACAATTGGTCCGAAAGCGTCAAAGAGCCAATCAAGGCGGCTCCAGCTCCCCTGTAACCCACAACACATCCCTACGATCGGGTGCACGCAGAGCACAGACTCACAGGGAATTCTCAGAGCCGAGAGGCTCCTTCTCCCTCTCTCTTCTCTCTCTTTCTTTTTTCCTCTCTTTCTCCCTCCCCCCTTTTTCTCCTCCTTTCTCTTTCCCTCTCTCTTTCTCTCTCTCTTTTATGGAGACAACAGTATAATTCTGCCAGATTTTTTTTTTTTTTTTAAGGCAGAGCGAAAGAGAAAGAGAGGGGGAAAAATAAATTAAAAAAAAAAAAAAAAGAGGAGGAGGGTGAAAGAAAGAAGAGATCCTGATGGAAATCAGGACACCCTGACCAGCTCCTGCTTGGGGAGTGAGGAAGGCGAGGCGAAACGAGATTTCCCTACAAGTTTTTGCTGCTGAAGGTTGCTCAGGAGCCTTCCTCGGCCGGCGAGGGGGGGTGGGTTTGTTTGCTTCTCTCTGCTTTCCCTCCTTTCCCAGCCTTTGCTCTGCAGCCTGACCGTACGGAGGAAAGGTGGAGGGGTGGGGGGGAGGGGGAAGAGAGCCAGCCACCCAAAAAGAAAACCCAGCTTCGAGCCGTCACCCTCTGCCACGGAAGAGAAGGGGGATTGGGACTAAGAGAAAAAAAGAAGAAGAAAAAAAGGATTTCGGCTTGTCCAGCCCTTCTGCGGCAACAGGAGCAGACAGCGAACCCGGTGGATTTTTTTTCTTCCCTTCTTCAGCGTTTCTTTTCCAGCGCAAGGACTTCCACTCAGGAAAAAAACGCAAACAACTAAAAACCAAAACAAAACCTCAGAGACCGAACACGAGAAAAAGCAAGACTAATAATGAACAATCCTGTTAATCCGCTGTCCCGAGGGCTGGGGATGTGCCCCGGCTCGGGAAGTTGTAGGCTGTAGGAGTTCTGCTCTCCCTCATGTACCGTGCTGTTTAGAGCTTGTTTCCCCCAATCCTATTTTTTTTTTTTTTTTTTGGTGCTTTATTGCTGTTATTGTTATTATCTTAATTTTTCTTCTTCATGATGTGCTGTTAGAAACCACTCCAGGACTACTCCAGCAGTAGGAAGACCGAGGAGTGGAGTGGATGAATTTACCGATGAGAGATCCAGTGATCCCTGGGACGAGCATGGCTTATCATCCTTTTTTACCGCACCGGGCACCGGACTTTGCCATGAGCGCCGTGCTGGGACATCAGCCTCCCTTCTTCCCGGCTCTGGCTTTGCCTCCCAACGGGGCGGCCGCCCTCTCCCTTCCCGGGGCTCTGGCTAAACCCATCATGGATCAGTTAGTGGGGGCTGCAGAGACTGGTATCCCCTTTTCTTCCCTGGGTCACCAGGCAGCAGCCCATCTGAGGCCTTTAAAAACTCTGGAGCCAGAAGAAGAGGTAGAAGACGATCCGAAAGTGCATCTGGAAGCTAAAGAGCTTTGGGAGCAATTCCATAAAAGAGGCACGGAGATGGTGATTACCAAATCGGGAAGGTAGGTCTGGGTCGGGGGTTCGTGCCTTTCCCCCCCCCCTCTCCCCCACCCCTCACTCTCTGCACCCCACCAGAGCAAGGCTCTCTCTCCGGCTGCCTCCTCCGTAAATCTCCTTTCACCTGGAATTATGGAAAGCTTTAGGCAGTGAAGATCCGAGCCCGTCTGGGGCACCACGCTGCCGGGAAAAGCCCAGCCGCGACCCGGCCCTGCTCAGCGTGTGCAGGGGGCGAGAGGGTCCCTTCATGGTTCAGTAGCTTAATGCTTTCTGGAAAAGACTGGGAGCAGGAAGAAAATAATTTGGGGTTGGCAAAGGGGCTGGCCTGGTTTTCAGCCTCGCTACACGCAGTTTTTCTTCCGTAAGAAAGGGGAATGAAGGAAAAACCCTTTGGAGCGGCGTCTGGCTGCTCGTGGGGCAGGAGGGCAGACAGGCTCGGTGTGGCAGGCTGTGCCTCTCTCTGTGCTGGGATCTCGGCTGGGTTTGTGCTGACTGATTATATCTGGAAATGTACAGAAAAGCTGACAAAGTCCCCAGCCGTCCTGCAGCCGCTGCTGGAGTGGCAGGGAAGGGTTTGCAGCTCGGCGCTGCCTGTCCCTGTATTTATGTAACCTTCACGTGGGAATGAATGAACACACACGGCGCGGCCACGCTCGGCATTTCTGCTTTTTATAGGTTTACCCGTCTGAAATCCCTCTCTGTATTCGCTACTCATTGACATCTGGACTCTTTTAAAACTCTACCTATTGCTGCGATGAGATGTAGGGTGAAAACCCCCTTTGCACCCTGGTGTTTTTCTAAGGGGCTCTCTGAGAAACCTCCCAAACTCTCCACATGTGATTTGCCAGGAGCATTACTCGAGGAAGCCACTCCTGAAAAGTCTTCTTAGATGGCCTTCAGCTGCCTTGCTGGAGCTTCGCCTATTTGCAAAGCACCAGTTGCAGGCTACAGGCTCAGGAAAAAAAAAAAAATAAATACAAGCCCTAAAAGCAGCAAGGAGGAAAAAAAAATTCCCCTCGCCCATTTTACTGCTTTCCCGAAGTTTTTTTCTGTTAATTGTGGTCAAAAGTTTTTGCGTGAAAACCTCGGCCAGTATTAAGAGCCCTTACATGTTGCAAAGTCATGTGTTTCCTTTTAAGTTGAGATTTGCTGAATGCCAACCACTCGATATAATAAACAGCAAATTTGTGGTATCCTGTTGCAGTTTGGAGCCGGACTTGGGAGCGGAGGGGAGCGGGGTTTGCAGGGAGCCCTCGGCACACGGGGGGATCCCCGGGAGGCTGGAGCACGGGGAGAGCCCTGGCAGCCACCCTGTCCTCGCTGGGGGTTTTTTATTCTCCTCTGTAAAGTGCAAAACTCCGCTCTTTACCGGGAGATTGGGTTGTGATAGTTCAGACGATTTATTTTATCGGGGTGCGATCAGCTCCCATTTCTTTGTTTAGCAGGCAAAAAGGAAACTAATGAGAGATCAGAGAGCCCCAAATGGGCCTTTGCTGTTTAGGAATGGCACAGAGAGGTAAGCGCCTGCTGATTTCTAGGGAATGAGTACCTTTCCCATCCAGGGACCATTTTCTCCTGCAACTTTTAAGCTTTTGAGAAACCTTTTCGCTGGGGGCGGGGGGGGCGGGGGGGGGAACACGACCTTTTTGCTGGACACAGACTTACTTTGCTGCTTTAGAGAGCTGAAGTAGTTGCTTGGTAGACGCGCTACCAAAATTCAGAAGCTTATTTAAAGGCTGTAATTAATTTTATTTTATTTTTGTCTTGTCTTTTCTTTCCTCCCCCGCCCTCCCCCTTCTGCCCATAGGAGAATGTTTCCTCCATTTAAAGTGAGATGCACTGGACTGGATAAAAAGGCCAAGTACATTTTATTGATGGATATTGTGGCGGCTGATGATTGTAGGTACAAATTCCATAATTCCCGGTGGATGGTAGCCGGCAAGGCTGACCCTGAAATGCCAAAGAGAATGTACATCCACCCGGACAGCCCGGCCACCGGCGAACAATGGATGTCCAAAGTCGTCACCTTTCACAAGCTGAAGCTCACTAACAACATCTCTGACAAGCACGGATTTGTGAGTGTCTCTTACACCTTCCTTTACCCCCTTTTCCCCTCCCTCGCCACCCGGCCGGAGCAGGAGGTCCCGGCGGGGGGGTCTGCCCGGAGCACGGCGGCTGCTCGGCCGGGCTGGCCCCGCGGCCCCGCTGGCAGCTCCGGCAGGCGGCCAAAATGCGGGGAAAACGGGGCATAAAGACCTCCCCGGGCACCCGGGGACGGGCATCTGTCCGGTTTATAGTAGTCCTTGATTTTTCCTCCTGCTGGGGTCAGGATTAAAGGCTGAAGTTTACTCTGTAACCTCCCCATGCCATGCAGCGTTTACTGTAGGGATACATTTCCAGCGCAGCGCAACTCGATATTTCTCAGAGCTGCGGTGACTTTATATATCTATATATATTTTTAATAAAGTCGATCACACTTTCTAAGCGTAGGAAAACGATATGCATATGTGTATAAAGGGCTTAAAGGCCTAAGAACGCAAACGTTTAAATCTATATTAATCTGGATAATGTAAAGCAAGCCGGAGTGAAAATAAACAGGGACCAAAAGCAGAGGTCAAGTTGCCCATTCATGTCTATCCACTCCTTTACATTTACCGGGTGTGCAGAGATAAAAACTTACCCTGAGAGTGAAATCAAACAAACCTGCTGATAAGTGCTCTGTCGATCCTGGCCATTTCTTTCAATTCCTGGGAAAGCCTCTGCCGCGGAGCCGGGGCTTGCTGCTGGTGGCCGCGGCGGGGGGATCTCTAATGTGCCGAAGATTGCATTTGCTGCCTGTGATTTGATTAGACGATACATTTTTGCCTTTCGCTGAAGGCCTTAAGTGAATTGGGGCACGCAATTAGACCGAGCCGAAGCTCTCGTGGTGGTGTTGCAATTGTAGCTGCTGTTGCATTACTTGGTTTTTTTTAATATTTATTTTTCACTTTGAAATCAAAAGACATTGCTGCCGGAGCCCAAACAGCTTCTCCCCCTCTCCGAGCAGAGCTCTGAAGGGTTTCCCCCCCTCTCTCCTCTCCTTCGAGAGGTCCAGCAAGAGCCTAACCCCGGCGAGCTGGAGCTGTCAGTACTTTTGGTTGGATGCTGCGAGGCGTGTGCGTGTGTTTGGAGTGTGCTTGGCAGGGAGGAGTGAGGGGAGGAAGGAGAGGGAAGGCAAATTAGGAGGAGAAAGTGCCGATGGCCGGGGGAAATGCTGCTCCTGCTGACCGTCTTCTTTCCCTCCCTCCTGCCCTCTCTGCTGCCGGCCGCTGCCCCCCCCAGACCATTTTAAACTCCATGCACAAGTACCAGCCCCGGTTCCACATCGTCCGAGCCAACGACATCCTCAAGCTTCCTTACAGCACGTTCAGGACCTACGTTTTCCCGGAGACTGAATTCATCGCAGTGACCGCATACCAGAATGATAAGGTAAGGAGATTAAGAGAGGATTTGTTTTACGTGTTTTGGCTTTTAAGAGAACTTTTACTCTGCATTGTTCCCTTAAAACTCACGAAGCCCATCCCGCTCTTCTCTCTCTCTCCCCCTCATCTTTTCCCCCAAAACCTCCTTGATCCGACTTCGGGAAGGCGCTGGGGGAGGGGGTCGAGCACTCTCCTAATACCGACCTCGGGGAGGCAATTAAAAGGAGGGAGGACTGGGGGTGGTGGGGAGAATGTTTAGGGGTTTTCTACCATTTTTTTCCCCCCGGTATCACTCCCCAGTATGAGGAAAGGGGTGGGGTGGGGTTTGCTGCTCTCGGTGTGGATTTAATCTAAGACGCATCAGGAAAAAAAAAATTAATAAAAGAGACTCGGCTCCGTGTGTCGAAAGACAGAGTGGGGAGAGCAGCAGGGCTGAGATTTTGTAATTCTTCCTGGCCTTTGTGCTGTTTTAGCTCCTTTAACAGCAATTGGCAATAAGGCTGGAGCGAACGTCTGGTTCCTATTATTATTATATTATGATTTTTTTTTTTGCATCCTGCAGTGTTTTATTATTTTTTGTGGTGCAGAAATATGCTCTGGTCAGAGAGGGGTATCTCGCTTGAATTTAGCTGGAAGGGCTGAAAGAGCCCGTGTGAGAAAGTTCTGCAGCGCTGCGAACGCTGCCTCTCCATTGCTGCTGGTTTATTGTCGCTTGCGACGAAGGTGGTATATTTGGGAGAGTGGCAAATGGCGAATTTACGATAATTAAGTCAAGTGGAAGGAAGCGAAGGAGCCAAAAAAGGGGCTTTGATTTTTTTGTTGTCTGTGAATTACAACTTTGCATTCGTGTGTGTTGAGCGCAGAGGCTCTGGATGCGCAGCGCCCGCTCGCTGCAGCTCCCCTGTGCCCCTCTCTGCCCCTCACATCCTTCCCCGTTAAGAATTCATGGGGAAAAGGGGGGGGTCCGTACCCTTCTGCCCTCGCGTTCCAAAAAGCCACTTCCCCCTCGGGGCTCGGGCTATTTTCTTCTCTCTCTGCGGCCGGGCACTTGCAAGGAAACTGAAAGAAAGTGAGCGCACAGAGAGTAGACTTTGCTTTGGGACTTATCAGCAGGGCTGGTCGCCCCGGACTATCAGCTGGGGGCGGCTTGGTTGAAGGACAGAAATGAGCATATTTGTGTGATTGCCATGAAATCGGCTGGAAGCGGCGTGCGGAAGCGGCGGGGAGCCCTCGGCTCGGCGCGGGGGGAGCAGAAGGCACGGCCGGGAGCACCTGGATTAAAAGTCCCGCTGGTTTTAGCAGTGGGGTTTTCCTGCTCTTTCCTGATCCCGTGTGTGCGGCGGCCGGGTGACTCGGGAGCCGAGGCCGGTCCTGCCCGCACTCGGGCGCAGGCGGGGTTTCCTTTTCGGGATCCTCCTCTGCTCCTAAACTGGGGGGTTGCTGTGCTTCCAGCCCGGTCCGAGACCGGCAATGGAGCGGCGGGGAGGCGGCATTCCCGTTCCCACTGCTCACATCCCGTTCCAGCGAGGTGAGCCCCCGCCAGGCTGGGAATTCGGCTCCGTGCATCGTACGCGGGGCACCGGGCACTTGCGGGATGCCCCGCACCCCCCATCCCTCCCCACGGTTGTTCCCTGCCATAACCTGAACCCCGAAGCAACCCAGACCGAAAAACTTCCACACACACCCCCCCCAAAAAAACGAGCAGGCTCCTGGCACCCCTGGCGCCCCAACACACACGGAGCATAATGCGATTATATAAAGTATTTTATTATAGCGGGGGGGGTGGGTATGATTCCTTTGTGGTTTAATTATGGTATTTAAAGAGCTTTAAGCACAGGCACAACTTGCATGGATCTCATTGCACGGCTCAATTAATTCCGATGTGGTGGCAGCAACACGGGGCTCTTTCATTGCCACCGCGGCCCAGGTCGCCGGCCAGCCCGGCGGGGGGTTGAGGGCGAGCTGCTTCCAAACAGCTCGGGAAGACGTATGGATTCACCCAAAAACCAGGGACCTTTGCCCCCTGCCCTGTCCTGCTCCTGCCGGGGTCCTGCCAGCGCTGGGGGAACTGGGAGGAGTGGGGTTTGCTGTTGTTTTTTAGTACAAAAATGTCCTTATTCTGCCCCAACCCCCTGGCTATTTTTTTTTTTCTCTCCATCCTATAGATCACACAATTAAAAATTGACAACAACCCCTTTGCCAAAGGTTTTCGGGACACCGGGAATGGAAGGAGGGAAAAGAGGTGAGTCTGGCTCGATTCTGTACAGGCGCCTCGTTTGGTTTTCATGTGTTAAGCTCAGAACACGAGCAGAGGTAAAAATCACCTTGCCTCACCTCCAAACCACACTTCCCCCCGCCAAAATCCATAAGGATCTTGGCGTTAATAACGTCAAACGGATTGCATGGGAATTCTTTCCTGCTTTCCACGTTTAGTTTTCACATCGCAGAGGATGACTGGCCAAAGGGAGTGCAGTACATTAAGCAAATATTAGCAGAGAAGAACCTTCCCTTACAAATTCGAGAGGGAATATTACAGTGTAGTTTGGATCTGGGACTGGAGAAGAGAGAGAAGTGAGGGCTGAGCACTGCTTGAATCTCCTCTGGCATTTTCCTGGGGACCGTATGGAAAAGACTAAAATGTGGAGGAGAAACGTATAAATAAACTGTTTGGACAGAGGGATCTCATGAATATGGAAGTAATTAATGATAGAAGATTCTTTATTTTTCCAAAAGCAGCAGGACACAGTTTGTGCCCCAGGTAGGCAGGCAGAACTCGTTATAACGGGACTCAAGATTTTTATTTTTAATATGAGAAGAAAATATAAGGAGAAAAAAGAGAAGGGGACAATATTTTTCCTTTGACGGGAGATATGTCTGTTTTGTTGTGTTACAGGAGACAAGGTATTTTAGCCATTTGCACGGGGGGTTAGATAATGAATAAATGAATCAGTTCCTCTGTTTTCAAGCAAACAACAAAATAAAAGGTGGGGGGAATGTCATGTAAACCAAGAGGCCTCTCTGCCTGCCCAACTCTGAGCCCAGCACACACACAAACATGCGCCCGCCAGCTCCTCTTGTCCGTCAGTGTGAAAATAAAGCCAGCGCTGGAGCCACAGGACGGAAATGATTTCTAATTTCTCTAAATATAAATAGATTTTTACTCCGGGTTAATTGTTGGTGAAAAGATTACATAAAGTGCCTAACAAAATAACCACTTCCTAGCAATCTTAGCAACCATTAAGATGGCTCATATCTCTGGAACATCCTTGCCTTTTAAAAGCTAATCTCCAGGGAATGCTTCCCTCTCCCCTCCGCCCCTTGTCTTTAATATCAGCCCTCGCTGAGGAGCTGCTCAGCTTCCAAGAAATCTCCTCTCATTAGCAGCCAAGCCCTGCCTGCCAGAAACGCGCTCTCCTCCTCGAGGGAACCGTGGCTCTTAATTCCCCTGTGCTACTCGTGCCCAAATAGGAACTCCAGGAGGGGCTGGGGAGGAGGAGGGGTCCCGGGGGCGCCGGGGGCCGCTTGCCCAGCGGGTTCTGTGCCCGCAGGAAGCAGCTGACCCTGCAGTCCATGCGGGTCTACGACGAGAGGCAGAAGAAGGAGAATCCCACCTCGGACGAGTCGTCCAATGAGCAGACGGCCTTCAAGTGCTTTGCCCAGTCCTCGTGTCCCGCCGTGCCTGCTGTGGGCACCTCCAGCCTCAAAGGTGAGAGCCTCGGCCCCTGGACTCCCCTGGGAGAGCCTGGGTGTCTGCTCTGTGTGGTGACAAATCCTGGCCTGTGCCGCTGCCCTCTGGCACTGGCCTGTCTTCCTTCCTTCCTCCCTTCCCTCTTGCCTTCCTTCCTACCTCTTTCCTTCTCTTCTCATCTCTTTTCTCTCTCTGCTCTCTTCTCTCTCTTCTTTCTCTCTTTAGTTTTTCCTCCCTCTCTTTCCTTCTTTCCATCACTCTTCTTCTTGTTTCCTTTCTTTTTCTCATTCCTTCTCCTCCCTACTCCCCCCTCAGTCTCCCTCTCTGCCTTCCTCACTCTTCCTCTCCCTCTCCCCCCTGGCCTCCCTCTCCCCTTGCTGCACATTCATCCCTCCCCTCCTTGGTTCAGCAAGGAGCCAGCTCCAAGTCAAGGGAGCAAAGACAGACCACGGGGCAAAAGTTCAAAACTGGAGTCACTCCATTAATATTCCTCACTGAATCTGTTATTAGAGGAAGGATCTTTCCCCTGGATACAGTCCCGAACTTTGTTATAGAAAAGTCACCCTGGGTTTCTCCGTGCGGGGTTGGGAGCTGTCTGCAGCCCTCTCGTATGTATTAATCCATCCCGGGGCGGGGGGGCAGGGGGAGGAGGAAACAACCTCTTTTTTGTAGTTGCTTTACTCGTTTTTTTGAAGGCCTGCCGAGCTGAGGGGGGGGGAGCTGGGAGGGGACCCGAAAAGCAAACCAGAGCTTCGCACCTGGGGCGCTGAAATTAGGAGTGCAGAGGAATCCAGCGAAGCCGTGCATGTGTTTGGGGAGAAGGGGGCCCAGGGGGTGATGAAGACGGCTGCGGGGTGTCTCTGTGTGCGTTTTCAAAGTTTGCCCGTTGAAAGGGATTGAAACTTTGGAAAACGTCGTAGGAGACACATCCCCAAAGGCCCTTCAGCCCTGCCCCGAGGTTGCTGCTGTCCCGTTCCTCCTCTACCCCCGCTGCAGCCGGGGAGGGAGGGGGGTCCCTGGGGGCTCCCGCAGCCCCGGGGAGCCCCGGGGAGCGGGGCCGCTGGCCCCGGGCCCGCCCGGCTGGGGGGTCGCTCCTCCGGGCCGCCGCTTTGTTTCGCAGCCAATTTCGCTGCGTTGTGTAAAACTCGGGCTGGCTTCGACGGGGTGGGAGGTGGGAGCCGGGGGCTGTAGTTATTTATATAATAATAAAAAAAAGAGAAGCATTTCCACACAAACCTCTGGCCGGCCAGGAAGCGTCTCTGCCCCCTCTCCCAGCCCGGTGGGGATTTCGGGATGTGCAGTGCCGGATCCCAGCCCCGGGCCCCCTTTGTCTTGCAGATCTCTGCCCCAGCGAGGGAGACAGCGATGCAGACAGCAAAGACGATCCCTTGCTAGAAGGCAACGAGTCGGGCAAAATCAGCACGACCACCGCCGCCACCCCAGCACCGGCCAGCTCCGCTGCCACCGCGGGGGACGACCCCCGGGACAAGGGGGGCAGCCCCTCCAAAAGCCACTTCTTCCCTGGGGACTCGGCAGGGAGTCGGAGCCGAGAGAGGACTGAGAAAGCCCCTCCGGACTCCCGGCACAGCCCGGCTGCCATCTCTTCCAGCACCCGGGTGGGAAGCCTGAGCGGCGAGGAACTGAAAAGCCCCCTCAGGGATGGCCCCAAAGTAGATGAGAACCGACTGCTGGGGAAAGAGCCCTTCACCCCCCTGACGGTCCAAACCGACAGCACGGCCCACCTGAGCCAGGGACACTTGCAGAACCTCGGCTTCCCCCCTGCCCTGGCCGGCCAGCAGTTCTTCAACCCGCTGGGGAACGGGCACCCGCTGCTGCTGCACCCCGGGCAGTTCGCCATGGGGGGGGCCTTCTCCGGCATGGCCGCGGGCATGGGGCCCCTCCTCGCCACCGTCTCGGGGGCATCCGCCGGGGTCTCGGGACTGGACAACACGGTCATGGCCACGGCGGCGGCCCAGGGACTCTCGGGAGCATCGGCGGCTGCTTTGCCTTTCCATCTGCAGCAGCACGTCCTGGCTTCACAGGTACTGCGCTCCCCCCGCGCCGCCCCTCCGGCCCGGGGGGCTCTGACCCTGGGGACGGGGGGCAGCGGGCACCTCCTTTGACTTCCCGCGGTGTCCCCCCCACTGCCCCTGCCAGGGGCCAGTCACAGGGCTTGGCAGAAAGGCGGAGGAGAGAAAGCTCCGGGCGGGGGGTGGCCCAGCGTGATCTCCCTGAGCTCTCCCACCCTCCCCGCTGTCCTCCAGAGCCCTGCACCCGCGGCTGCCACCGGGGCAGGACCAGGGCGCAGCCCGGCGCTGTGGGGCGCGTCCCAGCCTGCGAAGCGGAGCCGCTGTCGGGGGGGATGTGCCCGGGGCTGCCCTGCGGAGCGGGGCTGGGGGCTGGACCTGCGGCTGGAGGGCGCTTGCCCCAGCGCAAGGGAATCGCCCGGTGAGGGGAGAGCGGGGAGAGACCCCACGGCCATTTGGGCCCGGCGGGAGGGGGGCCGTGCGGGGCAGGGCCCGGGCGGGGTGTGCCCCGTTGGCTCCGCGTGTTTGTGGCCTCGGCAGCGGGAGGACAGCTCTCCGTGCCCTGCCAGCCCTCCCGCTGGCGGGCGCAGGGGAGTCCCTGGCGCGGGGGTGCCGCGCAGCATCCCCGCGGTGAGCGTGCGGGCCGGTAACCCTTTCCTCTCTCTCCTCCCCTCCCGCAGGGCCTGGCCATGTCTCCCTTCGGCAGCCTTTTCCCCTACCCCTACACCTACATGGCCGCGGCGGCCGCCGCCTCCAGCGCCGCCTCCAGCTCGGTGCACCGGCACCCGTTCCTGAGCGCCGTGCGGCCGCGGCTCCGCTACAGCCCCTACCCGCTGCCCGTGCCCCTCTCGGACGGCAGCAGCCTCCTCACCACCGCCCTGCCCGGCCTGGCCGCCGGCTCCGGCGAGGGCAAGGCGGGCGGGCTGAGCGCCAGCCCCGGCTCCGTGCCCCTGGACTCCGCCTCGGACCTCACCAGCCGCTCCTCCACCCTCTCGTCCGGCTCCGTGTCCCTGTCCCCCAAACTGGGCGCGGACAAGGAGGCGGCCACCAGCGAACTGCAAAACATCCAGCGCCTGGTCAGTGGGCTCGACCCCAAGCAGGACAGATCCCGCAGCGGCTCCCCGTAACCCCCCGGCCTCCGGGAGCTCATTTCAAATCAGTCTCGCAGTGCACTTTGTTTGAAAGAAACCACATCCTCCACCCCGCGAGTGTTTGTTTTTTTTTTTTAGCCCCGTCCTTTATTTTGGTTTAATTTTTTCCTTTCCTCTTTCTATATTTTTTTGTCGATATAAAATCCCGCGGCGTTGTGTGCGTGCTTAGCAACCAAAAGGTATCTGGTGGAGCAGGGGGAAAGGGTCGGGGATGGGGAGCGCTGGGTCGGAGGCTCCTCGCAGGGAGCAGAACTGGCCGGATCGAGGCACCGGTGGGGTTTGTGGCATCCTCCTTTTAGTTTGTTTTTTAACGGTGTAAAAAAAAAAAAAACAAAACCAAAACACGCTGGAAAAAAAGAAAAGAAAAGAAAAAAAAAAGGAAAAAAAAAAAGACCTAAAAGAAAAAATAAAACAAAAAAATCAAACAAACTTATGAATAAAAATTTAGTGAGAGAAGTGATGTTTTTTCTCTCCGAAAGAAAAGTGTGTAAGTAACTCGCATATTGGTTCTTCAACAGTTGTTTCCTGGGCGGGTTGTTAACCACAACCCCCTCAGTCGATATTAAGGGAAGCTGTGTGTTTAAAATACTATTGTGATGTCCGAGAGCCAGTTGCTGGCTTTTTTTTTTGCATGTTCCAGAGTAGTCTGCTTTTCTTTTTTTTCTTTTTTTTTTTTTTTTTTGAGGGGGGGGGGTATTTTTTTTTTCAGTGGGGTTTTGTTGTTTATTTTTAATGCTCGTTTCGAATCCCAGGGAAAAAATTAATATTAATAATAATAAAAACAAAAAATAAGACCTTTGTCCCTCTACCTTAAACATCCTCCCTTGTAGCAACAAAAATAAGTGTAGTTGGAAAGAAAAAAAAGTGAATTTATTTTATCTAAAAATCTCTGTAGCTCGACTGTAGGTTTATCACAGCTTTCCCTCTTTAATTGTATATGCAATAACAAGGTTTAAACATACTGAGAAGAAGAAAAGAGCGGACACTATTATTAAAACAAAGTATTTATGTAATTATTTGATAACTCTTGTAAATACGTGGAATATGAATACTCGAAATTAATTTATTGACATTGTACATATCTCTGTAAATACGACTGCAGCAGTCTTCTTGTTTTTTCCTTCTGTTTTTATTTTTAGTCGTTTTCATTTCAAGTTGGTAATGCCTTTAAACATAGATCCCGACCCAGAGGAGAAATTCCCCCATTTGTGAGGGCTCAGTTTTTAAATCGGAGCTCAGCCCAGGAAAACCTCGTCCTTTTGCCAAGGAGCCGAATCCAAAAGGCAAAGCAGAAAGAAACCAAATTAATCAAAGACCTTAAAAAAAAATCAGAGAAAAAGACAAAGCAGTGTGCCATGATAGCTTTTAATCCTCGATTTCTTCAGTGTTCGAAATGTCAACAACCACAAAATTATATACTTTAATACACGACAACAGGCTTCTCCAGTGGCTTGAGAGAGAGAAAAGAAAGGTGAAGATTCTAGGGTTTTCCTTACTTTCTATTATTTTTCCCCGTTTCCTCGGTGTGTCAGAAAACAACCCTGCGATGGAGTTTTACTACTGTGCTTATTGTTGTCTTTGTTTGAGTGAGTGCATATTTTCTTGGGTTGAAAGTCAGGTGCTCAGAGCTGGTTCAAAGGAAAAAAAATGAAGGTCTATTTTGTGTTATATAAATGTTGAGAAGTTCTTGCTATTTTTTTTTTCTGTAATTTTTTTTTTTTTCCCTTTTAAAAGTCACTGAAGTTTCAATAAATTTTTATTGAAATGTCTTGGGCGTACTGTGAAATGCCTTCACCCCAACCCTCCCCGAAGTGCCTGGGAGGATGGAGGGGTTGAAAGATATATATCCCTCTTCTGCCTTTCTCCTCCACCCCCTTTCCCGCTCCCAATATTAAGATATTTCTCCTGGAAGGAGCTAGTACGAACCAGTCGAGGTGGTGTCATTTGAATTGTTGGGGGGGAAAGACGAGTTTTAAGCGAGCTGTTTAATGTACCTTTTCCGTCTTTATCCCTCTCGCTTTTAAAGTCGATCCAGAGGCTGCTAAAGTCACCTCTTTCAATGGAACAATATTAAGTGGCGTTTGAAAAGTTAATGAGAAAGGCTCAGCTATGCTTTTATCTGTCATAAATTAATAACGCAAAAGTGAAGAATTAGAGAATAGATCGGTTAAATTTTAATGCAGAGCCCTCCTTCAAAGTTTCCAGGTGAAGTGCTCAGGACTTGATGCTGTTGCTGGGCTCGTTTCCCTCTCCTGTCCGGGCAGAGGATTCGGCTTACCCAGTTAGTTATCACCTGGAAATACCCGATTTTTAAAAATTCATTTTTCGCCCTTTCATTGGAATCGCCCCTTCGGCTCGTGATATATCGAGATGAAGCTGGAAAACGGCTGGAACGGGGACAGACAGCCCGGCTGGATGCCGGCTGGACCAGTGGCCTGGGAGGTCACTGAGAGGAGAGCTGAGGAGAGCTGGCAGCCCCTGCCGTACCTCTGCCAGCCTATGAGCACATCCTTTAGCAGAACATATATATTTCTTGTTAATGAGATTTTTTTCCCCCATCCCTTCAACAGTTAGTGGCCCGTATATTGAAAAGTGATTCATCCTCCGCCAGTAATAAATATTATAAGGATGTACTTCCAGCCTGTATCCTGTTTTATGCTCTGCCTGCCCCTCGGCCCGCGGCCCCCGGTTCCTGCGCCAGCGAGATAAAGGGAGATCCAGGGGGTGAAAGTGGCCATAAAGGTTTTTTTCCCCCCCGATTTTTTTAATTTAAAAATCCCCCCACGAACATCAAACTGTTCCCCTTCGTGGGGATACGGGACCCTTCCCATTTCAGCTTGGGGATGGGGGTTCGGGTTGAATCCACGATGGAAAGGTTTGGGCTGAGCAGGATTTTTTCTCTCCCTCTTCCCCCACCCTCGGATGGCCCAAGGTGACGGCTGCTGGAAATGTCACTTGAGCGGATGCTCCCCTGAGCCGGCCTGGGCGAGGAGGGGCTTTTGGGGATAGAGGTGGCGGCGGGTCTGGCAAAAAAAAATTTTTTTAAAAATCCACCCGAAGAAAGAGGCAGCGGCTGTGCAGCCAGCCCGAAGGCTGCAGCCCCACCAGCCGCTTTCCACACGGGTCCTCCACGCGGGTGGGAGCTGGAGCCGCTCCGGGAGAGGGAATCCGGTCCCGAGAGAAGCAGGTCGGCGGGACAGAGCCCTGGCAGCCCCTGCGGGCGGTACAGCCATCCCTGCCCCGGCGAGCGACTTCGGCCTCTGCTCTGAGCTCCGGCCTTAGCTGCAGCACAAAAACACCTTTCCATGACCCCCACGGTCCCTTCTCTCCCATCCCTTGGGCTTCAGGAATCATGCGGGGACCTCTGCTTTTTCCCTCTCTCAGCTGCTGGTCCCCAAATCGCTCCGAGATCGGGAGAGCCGCTATGATCTGTGTGTGAGTGGGGACAGTTTCCTCCTCGGCGAGGAATTCGCTGCTGATGGTCAAGAGGAAAGCCACAGACACCCATCCCCAGACCCCCCTTGCCCATCTCGCTTTCCTGCTGGCCCAGGAGCCCGGTAGTCGCCCCGCAGGCCAGGCGGGCACCGGCAGCCCCGGGGCGCCGCAACCCCCGAGCTCACGAGTTATTCTTTTTAAGGCTGAGGGTGCAGCCTGATTGCTTTAAAGCCCCCCTTTTGCACGGGCCTAATGCTGACCTCCCCCTCGCCATGCCCTTGCAAGAAATCCGTGTACCGCAGGTGTAACTCTGACTTGCAAATGGCTTTATCTCCTGTGTATCTTATTTGTATATAGTAACGTTAATGAGTAACTCTTGTGGCGCTTGTGGATGGAGGTAAACAGCGAGCAATCTCTGTGGATTATCCTGTCTATTACTCACCTGGCGCCTGTCTTGATATCCTCAATGGTTTTATGGCTGATGCAGGCGACCCGGCGCTGGGTGGGGGTGGCCGGCGGCGGGGGGGGCTCCGGCGGGGCGCCGGCGCCACCTCTCGGGCGGCCTGAGCAGCGCCCGGAGACCCCCGAAGGGACCCACGGCCCGCGGGAGGGGGCACCGAACCCACCGAGGGGGAACCGGGGGCGCGCTGGGGTGAGCCAGCACCCCGCACCCCGCACCCCGGCCGAGCTCCCCGCAGGCTCTCCCTGGAGCCGAGCCGGGTTTTACCCACGGGAGTTTTAGCCCCGAGTCCAAAGTCTCTGGGAAAGCGGGGCCGCGGCCGCCCCGCCGGGATGGAGGGGAAAGAAGCTCGAAACGCTCCCCGGAGCCGCAGCGCCCCGGGGGCAGCGCGACACCGACACCCCGGCGGGACGGGCACCCGGCGTCGCCGGCGCGCTCGGCCCACACTCCGCTATTAGTTAATTATTGATTGATTACAAGTGAAAATTTATGAGCCTCTCTCTTCCCCCCCCCGCCCCCCCCCCTCCCCGCAGCCTCCCGGCCCCTCGCACGCACACACGCTCCTGCCCTCTGCAAACACTCCGGGGGAGGCGGGAGGCGTGTTGTTGTTTTTGGCCTTGACAGCTTCCAGGAATATGAAATATTTAAGCCCTTCGGTCGATCTCCCGTACCCTGGACGCCCTTTTTTTCTTTTTTTTTTTTTTTTTTTCCTTCCCCCCCTTTCATGTCCCGGCTCGGAGGCTCCCGCGGCGGCCGAGCCCCCTCCCCGCACACAGCCGGCGTGCGGGCTCGGAGCACGCCAGGCCTCGCAGATCAAAGGGACCTCTCCGGCCTCCGCACAAGGGAAGAGAGGAAAAAAAAAAAAAAAAAAAAAGAAAAAAAAAAGTTGATTTCTTTAACGATTGTTCGTAAAAGTCTTGGAAGCAGGGACCATCCCGCCTCCTCCCTCGCCTCGGGCTGCAGGATTGCACCGGGAAACGATTTTGGGAAGGTAGAAAGAGGGTTTGGGAGAAGGGAAGAGAAAGGAAAAAGGGGGAAAAATTAAAAATATAGAGGAGTTGCTCGAAATTTAGCAGCCGCGTGTCTGCAGGAGCGCACCCGCCGTCCCGGGTGGGAGCCCCAGCCGCAGCCCCCGGCGGGCAGAGGGGTCGGGGCCACTCTCGGACGTGCGCTGGCCAAAATGGGGCGAACGCCAAGCCCCTGAGCGTGCCCGTGGGTGTGCGGGGGGCACTCCCCCAATTTCTGCCGGCAAGCCCGGGCCGAGGGGCGCTGCCAGAGGGTGACCG
This sequence comes from Corvus kubaryi, assembly GCF_017639235.1. Lineage (NCBI taxonomy): Eukaryota > Metazoa > Chordata > Aves > Passeriformes > Corvidae > Corvus > Corvus kubaryi. The sequence continues at coordinate 53,379 of NW_024581957.1, forward strand.
GAGCGCGCTGCTCCACGCGCGGCCCTGGCCAGTGCTGAGAGACGGACGGACGGACGGAGGGATGGCTGGACGGACGCAGCGGTTGTTGGCTGTCTCGGGAGGGTAAATGGGCTGATGAGGCGATTGCCTCGAGGCGCTGGCACGGCGGAGGCGAGCAGCAGCCGTGGCAGCGTGCGGGGACCGCCCCGCTGCCCCCCCCGGTCCCTGTCACCCGGCCGGGAGCGACAGCCGGCCGGGCGGATCCGCGCTGGAGGCGCCGGGACGGCGGGGCTGGAATCATCTGATGGGGGAAACGGGGCGGGAGAAACCTCCCTCCTTCGGCACCTCCAGCCGCGCCTCGCTGAGAAACCCCCGGCCACGGGGGCACGGGGGCAACCCCGAGCCCTCATCCCACTTGCCCACTGTCCAAGCACATTCCGGGGGAGTAAAGAGACCCCCAGCAGGAGATTCCAACCTGTGGAGCTGGGGCTTCGCATCGCCTTATTGCCCCGACCCGCCGAGCCCTCCCGCAGCCCGACCCGCCGCGCAGCCGTCTCCCTTTGCACCTGAAGTTTTTGGTTGCGGGTGGGGAGAGAAAACCAGCGGTTCCCAGGGAACCAGCTCCGGAGGGTCATTCCTGGGGGTGCCTTGGGGTTTTTCTTGCTGGCATTTTTGTTTTGGTGTTTTGATTTTTTTTTTCCAGCCAGCCCCAAACTTCCCACGTGCTTCTCCCCAAACCCCGCATTATTAGGGAACAATTAAGGCGTGTAAAAACACGGCGAGGCGAAGCCCTTTAGCTGGAAGTGGTCTTTCAAGGCGCTATTGGAGCTCCTGGCCCCATCCCCTCGCCCCGACGCGGGGGCTGCTGCGGGCAGGATGAGCTCCGAGGCCGGGCCGGGGCTCCGGAGCTTCTGCGGGGCTCTGGAGCTGCGCTTTCCTCATCTGCCACCGCTCCTTCGTGGAAGCTCAACCCGCAGCCGTCTCGCATGCACCACCTTTGGGTTTTCCCTTTTCTAATCCATCTCTTTTTCTTTCTTTCTTTCTTTGGTTTCTTGCTTTTTAATGATTGCATTATTCTAGAGTAAATACTTAATTATTATTATTACATTTTCAAAACGCTCTCAGCCGAAACAGAGTTCGACCTTTAGCCCAGGTAACCGCGGCCATAATTCCTGCTGAATTTCACCTTGGTTTCACCAAACTCAGCTTTCCCTCACTCTCCCACATAATGACCTTCCCGGAGAAGGCATTGAAATAAAAACCAAACCAGCACCGAGCGGGCTGGGCTGTGCGGAGCCGACCCGACCGCACGGACACTCCGACCCCCTCCCCTCCCGGGGCAGCCCCCCTCTGCCTCCGGCTTCTCTCCTTTCCGAGGTCCTTTCAAGCTTTATTTCCTTTCAAGCCGCCCAAGCGCCCCTGACAAAATAAAGTTATCAAGGAAATAAGCTCGGGAGAAAAAGCCAGTGGTGCTTTTCCCCCCCCGGAGCTGCTCCTTCCAGGGAAGGTACGAGCGGAGCGGCTCCGGGGTGGGGGAGCCGGCCGAGGATGGGGACGCTGGGTCCGGCTTGGGGCCTCCCACCGGCTGGACAGACGGGTCAGTGGAACAAGGAGGTTTTCTTGGGGCAGGAGGAGGCGGCAGGGAGGGAGCTGGAGGGATTTCTCCAAGCTTTCGTGCAGTCCCGTTTCAGGTCCCTCTGCAGGAAAGGGGTCCCCGCCGCCGCAGCCCCGCCGCCACCGCGCTGCCCGACCGCGCTCCCTTGGGAATGTGTCACCGCGATCTTCCGGCAGGATCCTGTCCCTTCTGCCGTGAAACTGCTCCCAGGAGCTCTCGCGTTTATTTTTCACAGGTTTCTTGAAAATGCGTTTTCCCCGCTTTCCCTCGCTGTCCGGTCGTGGCCTTCGCCGTGGATTTTCGAGGGGTGCTTTTTAACTCCTCCGTTCTTCCGAGTCCCTTTTCAGCCGGTTTTCATTTCTCCCGCCTGCGATCTCAAAAGCAAGCAGGAAAAAAGCCCCTCAAACCTAAAATACAAATATAAACCAGGTCAGGAGGCTCCCCCGCTTTGCTTGCTGGAGCGGGAGGGGGTAGGGGCTACCCCTAGGAAAAGTGAAAAGCTCGATTTAATGGGCGGTCATTGCTAAATCTCACCTTAGGGCCAAAACGACTCGCGACCCATTGCCCTCCTTACGATGTATTTATTTGTCTCAGCGGCACCAGCCGTCAGTCATTAGTGGGGGGGTTAACCCGAGAGCCGCCCCACGGTGGTGGCGGTGGTCTTGTGGCTTTTTTGGTTTGTTTTAAATATGGTTTCTCAACAGGAGCCTTTCCAGAAGAGGAGGAAGAACCTGTCCCGGGAGGGCTCCTTGGCGAAACACGGGGAGAACACGCGTAGGAGCGGAGCGAGCCACGACCTCTCCAAAAACTGTTTTGGTCTGAGCAAGCGAGGTTTGGTTCGCACTCCGAAGGGTTCGCTCCCAGGAAAAGCGGCGCTTGGGCCAGCAGGGACATTACTCCATGGATAACAACATTTTCCAGTACTAACAATAATGGAGGGGCAAACCAGCCCGGAGCACGAGCTCAGCAGCAGCCGCCCGAGCCCTGGGGCAGCCAGGCGGGCGTCGCCGGCCCCGGCACCGGGAGTGCAGCGGGCAGCAGCTCCGGACACCCGGCCGGCTGTGCTCACTGCGCGCAGGTCTGTGCTTACGGCCGCGCCAGGAGCTCCAGAGCCGCTCGGTAGCTGGATGTCACTTTATGTACAGCTGTCGCTGCACATGATACGTCGAAAGCGCTACGGCGTTTTCGATGCATTTCAAATATTTATGTAGTTCAAGTACGTGTGTGCGTGTCGTTATGTAAAGTTGATGCAAAGAAATGTGACTGTGAGCGCATTTTTTTCACTCCACACAAGACGTGTGCGGTGTCCCCGCTGCCCGCACACATCCCCTCCGGCCCAGGCTTTCCCAGGTTTAGTCCCGCCTGGCCGAGCACAGCCCGGCTGGGACCCGGAGGCTCTAACCGATGGATTTGGGATCTATGGCTCGATTAGTTTAGCGATACTTTCTCTATCGTGTTCTGGGTAAATCATCTCCGCCAACGGCAGCTCGCTGAGCGGTCCCAGGCTCCCCGTCCCCCCCGGGACAGCTTTGGGGTCCGTGACCACCGCCCTTCAAGGAGAGGGAAACGTGGGAGTCTCCCCGGTGCTCCCCCGTTCGCACCGCTTGCGCAGCCGGCTCTGGTTTGCTGCCTCTGCCGAGTATTTAACCAGGGTAGGGACGAGAGAGGAACCATACATTTCATCCTCCCTTTCCCCCCAGATCGCCATCCCGCGGCTCCAAACTTCTGCTGTCAGGAGGGTGGACCGACGGTGCGGGAGTGCTTGGCCTGGCCGGCTCCGGGCAGGGAGGGAGGAAGAGAGGGATGGATGGATGGATGGGTGGATGGATGGGTGGATGGATGGGTGGATGGATGGATGGACGGGTGGGTGACGGGGTTGGGGTGGGGCGGGGGGAGCTCCATCCTCGTGCCACAGCTCATTTCGTCCTGAAATCGGGAAATAACGAAATTCGGGAAGCATGAACCCACGGCAGCAGGCAGGACCTGGGTGCCCGGTGCCAGCAGCCCGCAGGAGCAGGACAGGGGGGTCCTCGCTGCTGGGGGTGTCCCCCGCGGCCGGGAGCGCTGAAGCCGCGGCCGCGCTCGGGGCCGTCCCCGCGGCCGGGGCCGCTCCCGGGGCCGGGACTTCTCTCTCCCGGGGCCCGGTGTCTCCGTCAGCCTCTCCTGGAGTGCCACCTGGTGGGAGCACCCCGGCACCACGGGCAGGGCTCGGCGCCAGGGGTCCCGCAGCTCCCCGGGAAGCGTTTCCCCAAGGCTGGCAGGGGCAGCAGGGCAGGAGCGGGGTGAGGGGTGTCCTGGGGATCCCCAAGAGCCTGGGCACGAGGAGTGAAGAGGATGCAAGCAGCAGGACCCAAAAGGAAAAATCCAAATTGAAAGTGTTTCTTCTTCAGAGGCAGAGGAAGAAGAGGCTCTCGTGGAATCCTGTGAGCCCCCTCCCTCTGTTCACCTGTAAGCGGGGAGGGGACAGAGAGCAGGAGGGCAAGGCTGCCTCCAGCACTGACAGGATGGCTCCTGGCGCTTTCCACGCGCTCCAAATGAGAGCCCTCGTGCCGGGCACTCAGAGGGAAGCAGCTTTGGGCCTGGCATTTTTGCAGGAAACCCCCCAGAGCTCTCCAGGTGTGTGTGTGGCTGCACTCCGAGGGCAGGCGGGGGTTTATAAACCGAGCTGAGCTGTTGCCCTCCTGGCCGTGCCATGGGCTCGTCTGGGGGGGCAGGGGTCTCCTTGCTTTGTCTCCTGGGGTTTCTGCTGCCCTCCCTCACATATCCACCTCCTGAACTATTTTGCTGCTGTGGTTTTGTCTTTGCTTGCTGCCTGCTCACTCACAGACAGATCCAAGTGCGAGCAAGCACAAAGCCAGTGTGTTTATGTTTTGGTTCATAGCTTTATTCATACTCCTCCTACTTGCCTTACCCTTTTTACTCTCTCTAACACACAAATTCTCCTTCACAAGCACTTTGTCTTATTATATCCTTATTATAGCTCTGATTTCTGTCTCCTGCCTCGTTACAAACCCGTTCTGCACCAGAAACAGCCATTTCACACGAAACACTTCGCCCTGGGCCAGAGATTAACTGGCTTTGGTGAAACTGGGGGGCACAAAAATGTGAGAACAAGGATGTAAAAGCAGGAAGACATGCATCAAACTTCAGGGTAAACAATGGGAATGATATTGATTGCCTTTTAATGTGCAGTGGGCACACAATGGGGAAGAAAGCCTTCCCAGAGCAAAAAAAATAAGACACTTGCCCCACTTTAGAAGCTTGGAGCAGACAGTGCAACTTTGGGATTAACTCAGAGGGGACCTTATCCCAGGGCTTCTGCAGGCAAGTGGCTTTCCAGGTCTAGCACAACTTCCAAATAAAGTGCTGTCCTACTTTCTGGCTGTGTCTAAAGAGTGATGAGAAATGCCCATTGTCTCTGCCCAGGCTGGTGCGTGCTCTCATTAAGGCTCTGAATTGTGTGTGTGCATGTCAGCGTCAGAGCTGTTTGGAAGGCAGGGACGGGCAGGGTTTTTGTGGGAGGTAATTCCTGGGTTCCAGTGGTCTGAGAAGTTTCTGAAGGAGTTTTGAACTCTTGGAGGCTCAGTGCTTCCAGGAGTGGTAGGAAGGGTAGGATGGTGGCCCTGCATCACAAATGTTTAAGGAAGCTGCGTGAGCAGAGCTCGGGGGGGAGCCAGCACGGCAGGGGCAGAGCCCTCGCTGGGAGCAGCAGGAGTCATGGGAGGTGTAGCCAAGTAACCCCACTTTGCCCCTCGGGTGTCGGGTTCTGATCCGAACTGACAGGGGTTAGGAGACCTGGAAAATGGCCCTCCCTGCCTCCCCTTAATGAGCTACCTCAAGTCCAAATCGCTTCATATTCAGCGAGGGTGGTGCAACAAGAAAAAGTGTCAGGAAACATGAAGGCACAGCTGTTCTTTCCACTTGGGTAGCTGCGATGGGTTTGAATAATGGATATTCTGTTCAGCTCCTTCAAGGGGAACTTGGAATCTCTAGCTCTTCACTGAGGAGACACGCTGATTTATCATTTATTTATTGGATTATAACCCTGTTTTACGGGTAATCAATCGCTGCTTTTTCGGCTTCCTCTTAAATCACATCACCCCGGCGCAATCAGGGGGTGAGGCCACTCCAAGCACACCGAGTTTTCCCCTGGAGAATGTATTTCCATCGGATTTGGAGGTGTTAATGTGGGCAGCTGATGGGGGAAATAACAGGCAGGGGCTGATTTGGCCACGTCCTCTGGGGCTGGGGAGCACTCTGGTGGCCCTGAGGACACACTGGTGGAGGGTGATGTTTTCTAAACTGCTTTGCAGTTTGGGCACCCTGGTGTTCACACTGAAATGAGCTGTGACAGAAACAACACCCATTTTGGGGCTAAATCCTATTTCTCACAGAAAAATGGGGGGGGGGGGGTGATGCACGGTCTGTTAGACAAGAGTTTGAAGGTTGCCAGATGTTCTTTGCACTTCACTTGTACATGCCCCCAGATGCTTCCCCACCCTTGAGCGGGACCCAACGCATCTCTGGTGATGGGTTCATACAAATTTTAGCGCCAGGACCCTGCACAGCAGCGTGGGGACCTCTGTGAGGGGACTCACTGCCTGCCTGGAGCGGGGCTTCCCCTCCCCCTGTGCCCACGTGCAAGCAATCCCCGTCAGGAGCAACGAGAGCTGTGGCAAATAAGAGATAATTAAGGTGTGAATTTGCTGCATGGAGGAAGAGGACCTTGAGTCTTTATAGGTTCGATTCAGGCAAAAAAAAAAAAAAAAAAAAAAGGTTATTTTTAGGAGGTTGTGGTGTTGAAGGAGCTGTGAGAGGCTGTTGGGAGAGCACCTGTGATGGGGAGCTCTGGAATCCTTCTGGAGGTAGGAAACCGTGCGAGGAGCGAGGGGGACGTGGTGTAGGCACAGGAGGGAAATGGTTGCTGTGTGAATTCCTGGCACCCCTCAAGAGCTGTGAGGGGGGTGTTTCCCTGGAGGAAGTTGTGCTGTGTTAGATGTGTCTTCCCTGTGACTCAAAAGGGCTCCAGGGTCTTGGAACTTCTGGTTTGTTCTTCCTTAGGGACTGGTGGGATGAGCAGAGACAGAAGCAATGTGATTTACATGGAGCTGAAGGGTGGGGGAGAAGGCAGCTGCTGTGTGCAAATCTGAAACCCGAGTGTGTGAAAGGACTCCAGAGGTTCCCTGTGGGGCTGCTTCTCCTCCCTGGTCCTTCAGCCGATGCTGGGCCTGCTGCCCTCCATCCATGGCTGCAACTTCCAGTCAGGCAGAGCATTAAATCTCTGGGGTTTTCCATGGAGCCTGTGCAGATACTGAGCTGGTTTTAATCTTTGCTGAGGCTCTTCCAGACTCACCCTTGCTTGTCTGTGGGATTTAAGCTGGACCTAAGCAAGCCCAACCTGGTTTTGAGTCCCTAGGTGCCAATGTGTCCTCACAGAGAGAGTGTAGCCAAGCTGCACCTCCAAGCAGCTGGGAAATGGTTTGGGTTATGCGTGGGGTCCTGTCCCATCAGTGTCTGTGCTCTTTGATTTTTGGAGTTCCTCGGCTGGAGAACAAAGGCAGTGCCCTGGGTTTGGGGAGGATGTTGAAACACGGGGACGAGTGTGGCAAAGATTCTGCTCTGGAATCAGGAGCGTAGCTGGAAGGGAAGGAACTCGACAAACGAGTGAAATGCTGCCTCTGGCTGGCCTGGCAGCCTTTTATCATCCTGCATTCACCTGCCAGCCTGGCTGGGCTGTTCGACACCTGCTTTCTTATGTGAGAAGTCCCCAAACTCCCCACAGTGGTTTTTCTTTTTAAAGGACCTCAGTCAGCTGCAGCATCAATGTGTAATTTTCTACTCTTGGCAAGGCACACCCCAGTGAACCTGGGAGAGCCATCTGCTGATAACAGCTGTCCTTTAGGGCTCTGGGTGCTCTGGCGGAGGAACCAGCACCCAGGAATGGGGTGGGAGCTGTGCTGGGAGCTTCTGGGTGAGCTCATGGTCCTGTTCGGTCTGAAATGGAGTAGAAATAAATGCTGGGTTTAGAACTATCCCCAAGAAATGTGGTCTTTTGGCTTTAAAACAACTTGTTACCTGCTCTGAAAGTTTAATGCAGGAAAAGAAAAATGTTGGAAGGGTGGGATGCCACTGCAACCTTCAAAGCTGCAGATCCTTCCTGTGCCTCTTGTCACAAGAATGTGCTCTTCTTTGCCACAAGGCAATACCAGACATTTGATTACTGAGGAAATACTGATTTTCCAGGAAAATTACAGCACGGGATTAATTTTTCATTTGCTAGCAAGTGAGATGTTGGATGTAGGAGTGAACATCACAATCTTTCAGGCTGGGTTATGTTCCCAACACTGCAACTTTGTAAATGTCATGCAGTCTAGAAGCATAATAATATTTATTTGTAGATATATAATATCTAAGAGCCTCTCGCCTTGCAGAAGGCCATGAGGAAGGAGCTGCACAGCTGCTGACAATCCACTGTGTAAGTGCTGCCCTCCCTATTTATTGGTGACCCATCAGGCCCAGGTGGTGAGGAGGGTGCTCATCATGGTCACGTCTTACAGCTGGGGGCTGAAGAACCCATTGAAGGTTTGTAATGGGTAAATAGACACAAAAAAAGAGTCAAAAAGTGCCTCTGTCTTGGCACTGGGGTAGCAGAGCAGGGGCGGGGCAGTCAGGACACAGCCCTGGCTGGTTTTGGGCTCTCAGTCCCCTCTGCTCTGGTTGTGCCCAGAAA